>NC_066554.1:1879191-1906691 GCF_024679095.1 Eriocheir sinensis | reverse complement strand
CCATTTCAACTCCTTATCTGACAACACTTCTGATTCCCCCGCTTCTCTATATAGGATTAGGAGGATCATGAGAACCCGATTATATAGTCTTCTTTGTGGCCTTTGGAAATACTTCTAGTGAGAGCCAAAAGCGTCAAACAATACGAGTCTTAGGAGTCACACCCATTTCAACTCCTTATCTGACAACACTTCTGATCCCCCCACTTCTCTATATAGGATTAGTACGATTATGAGAACCCGATTACATAGTCTCCTTTTGTGGCCTTTGAAAATACTTGTTGCGGGAGCCGAAAGCGTTTGCGAATACGGGCCTAAGAGACACACCAATTTGAATCCCTTATCTGATGGCTCCTGAATCCCCTTGTTGCTTCTTTATATAGGATTAGGGCCAGATCCCCCTCATCCATGCCCCTTATAGAATGTTTGCCGCGCCCGTCCCTCCTGAAGCTAAGCAAGATGCCATCAAAAAGTCATGAGATACCCGCCTCGCAACAGCCTCAGGGCCCCGCTAGCTGCCGCCCGATTTTGCAGAAGGTCGTGAGGGGAGGAACACTTACTTGCCTGACGTCTCCTCGGAAAAAAGAGAAAAAAGGGAGAGGAAATTAAGAGATGGTGGAAAAAGGAAATGAAGAGGGAGGGAAAAGAGGAAAAAGGGAGAGGAAATTAAGAAAAGTTTAGGGAAAAATAAATGATGAAGGGAAAAAAATGAGAAAAGAGAAAGGAAATTAGGAAAGTTATAAAAATGGAAATGATGAGGGAAGGAAGAGGGAGGAAAAGAGGGGGAGGAGGAGGAGGAGGAGGCGGAAAGGAAATACTGAGAGCAGTGATTGGCTGATTAAAATGAGCTTCGTGAGGGGAGGAGCACCCGCCTGACGCAACCATGTCCTTGACGGAAAAAATGAAAAAAAAAGTGAAAAGGGAAGAGAACATTAAGGAAAAGTTAGGGAAAAGGAAAGTATGAGGGAAGGAAAAGAGAGGAAAGGGGAGAGGAAGCATGGAAAAAGGTTATGGAAGAGGAAATGGATGAGAGAGGAAATTTTGAAGGCAGAGGAGGAGGAGGAGGAGGAGAAAGGAAACATTGAAAACAGTGATTGCCTATGATTGGAATGAGCCAGGAGGAGGAGGAGGAGGAGGCAGGAAACATTGAAAACAGTGACTGGCTATGATTGGAATGAGCCAGGAGGAGGAGGAGGAGGAGGAGGAGGAGGAGGAGAAAGGAAACATTGAAAACAGTGATTGGCTATGATTGGAATGAGCCAGGAGGAGGAGGAGGAGGAGGAGGAGGAGGAGGAGGAAGAAGGAAACATTGAAAACAGTGATTGGCTATGATTGGAATGAGCCAGGAGGAGGAGGAGGAGGAGGAGGAGGAGAAAGGAAACATTGAAAACAGTGATTGGCTATGATTGGAATGAGCCAGGAGGAGGAGGAGGAGGAGGAGGAGGAAGAAGGAAACATTGAAAACAGTGACTGGCTATGATTGGAATGAGCCAGGAGGAGGAGGAGGAGGAGGAGGAGGAGGAAGAAGGAAACATTGAAAACAGTGACTGGCTATGATTGGAATGAGCCAGGAGGAGGAGGAGGAGGAGGAGGAGGAAGAAGGAAACATTGAAAACAGTGATTGGCTATGATTGGAATGAGCCAGGAGGAGGAGGAGGAGGAGGAGGAAGAAGGAAACATTGAAAACAGTGATTGGCTATGATTGGAATGAGCCAGGAGGAGGAGGAGGAGGAAGAAGGAAACATTGAAAACAGTGACTGACTATGATTGGAATGAGCCAGGAGGAGGAGGAGGAGGAAGAAGGAAACATTGAAAACAGTGACTGACTATGATTGGAATGAGCCAGGAGGAGGAGGAGGAGGAAGAAGGAAACATTGAAAACAGTGACTGACTATGATTGGAATGACCCAGTGAATAACAGTCATATCCTGCCTCTGCATAACTAAACCACACAATCCATGCACATTTGCCGGGAAAAAGACAACAACAACAAGCCACATATGGAAAGGGGTCGATTGTGCAGGAATCCCATTGAAGCGACTGACTGATAAAGGGGATTAAAAAGAGTGATACTGATAAGGATCTGATACTGAAAAAGATACTGTTATGACCCGCAGCAATGGTCCCAAGCGGTTTCATTTTGGGTTCAAGAAAGAGATAAGAGAAAAATGGCAAACAGAGGATTAATATGAGTGTTGTTGATAAGGTACTGATACTGAAAAAGATGATATTAGGACCCGCAGCAATGGTTCCAGGCTGTTTCATTTTGGGTTCAAGAAAGAGACAGGCAAGAACTGGTATGCGAAATAAGGTAGAGGCTGAATTTAAGTTAATGGAAATACGAGTGAGAAATGGAAATGGAGGAAGAAGAAATGGATTGGAGAGAGAAGGAAAAGGGGAAGAAAATGAGGAAAAAGAAATGGATAATAGACGTATGGATAGAGAATAGATAGCAAATACACGAAAAGTTATGTGTAGACCGAATGACATCCTTGTGAATCCTTATGTAGAAAAATATGAAGCTAGAAAAATACGATTGAGTGTTGCAAATTGAGATGAGACTGATAAAAAGGAGAGATAGTGAATAGTCGGTGCTCAGAAGTTGCTTTGTATACACCGACTAGCATCATGTATTCCTCTTTAATCCTTGTGAATCCTTATATACAAAGAAAAGCTAATATAAAAATCTGCAACTGCCGGGAATAAGAACATAGAAAAAACTGATCCGGCTGTAACATTAAACTTTCTTCATGTATACGAGTGTGTGCCAAGGTCGGTGAAGAATAACAAAATAGTTTCGAGGGGCCAAAATAAATTAAAGGCCTATATCGTATGTCCTGCAATTAGTTAAGTTACATATATTTAAAACGTGCCTCAGCCCTAGATATAGAGGGAGGGAGGTTAAGGGGAGATGGGGAAGAGAGGAGAGGAGAGGAAAATACAGATTGGTGAGCGAGGAGAGTGAAAAAAAAGAGGAGATTAGCGAAAGGGGACTCGGTGTGAAAAGAGAAAAAGTATAAGAGGATAACGTGTAAAATGAAATGTGTGAGAGGGAAAAATGGTGAATAAAGATGAGAGGAAAGGAAAGTAGAGATTGGTGAGCGGGGACAGTGAAAAAAAAGAGAAGATTAGTGACAGGGGACTCGGTGTGAAAAGAGGAAAGGAAAAAAAAGGGAATAACCGTGGAAATTTAAATGTTTGAAAGGGGGAATGGTGAACAAAGATGAGGTGGATGAGAGGGGAGATGGGTGAGGAGAGGAGTGATGGATGAAAGGGAAGGTAGGTAAAGGAAGGGAGCAAGAACGAGAGGGGGAATTGTAGGGGAAAGGAAGGACGGCAAAAGAGAGAAGAGGAAACAAGAAAGGGTTAGAGAAAAGAAAACTGTGAGGAAAGAGAGAGAGAGGATAAGAGAGAAGAGGAAACGAGGGAAAGATTTAGGAGAAGGAAATGGTAGAGGAAGAAAAAGAGGGGAAAGAGAGGAGAGGAAGCGAGGAAGAAGTTAGAGAAAAGAAAATGGTGAAGGAACGGAAAGAAGGAAAAGAAGGGAAGAGAAAAGAAGGAAAATGTTACGGAAGAGGAAATGGTGAAGGAAGGGAAAGAGGAGAAAGAAGGAAAGAGGAAACGTAGAAAAGGTCACGGAGGAGGAGATAGACGTGAGAGAAAACTTTGAAGGAAGAGAAGAAGGATGAGAAAGGAAATACTGAGGAGGACAGGAGATGAGAGAGAGAAAAGGAAAAGGTCAACGGAAAGAAAATGACAGAGAGGAAGGAGATAGAAGAAAGAAAGAAAACAATGCAAGATCAAACAAAGTAGGGCAGGAAAGGATCAGGAGGAGAGAGAGAGAGATACGTGGGATGAGAAAGGAAAATGAAAACAAGACAATAGAGAAAACGAGGTATCAAGAAATAGACAAACAGAAAATGGAGAGGCATGAGTGAAAGAGGAAATAGGAAAAAGACATTAAAGAAAACGAGGTATCGGGAAACAGGGGAACGGAAAACGGATCAGGAAGAGACAGATACGTGGATGAGAGAAACAACGGGAACAGGACAAAGAAAAGAAATGGAAGAACAGGAAATGGACGAGGAAGAGGAGATAGATACGTGGATGAGAGAAACAACGAGAACAGGACAAAGAAAAGAAACGGAAGAACAGGAAATGGATGAGGAAAAGATGAATGGGTGAGAGGGGCAATGAACAATGAGAGGATGAACAATGACAACCATCCCATCCCTATACAATGTCTCTAAGTGTGTCAAGGATGCTGCTTATCACAAATTGTCCTTGCGGATATAGATAGTAATAACACACACACACACACACACACACACACACACACACAGAGAGAGAGAGAGAGAGAGAGAGAGAGAGAGAGAGAGAGAGAGAGAGAGAGAGAGAGAGAGAGAGAGAGAGAGAGAGAGAGAGAGAGAGAGAGAGAGAGAGAGAGAGAGAGAGAGAGAGAGAGAGATAAAGCAACACGCACACACTGTCCTTGAAAATTAGGTATATCTCGATAGCAGAAGTTCAAGGTTACCTCCCGTCCTTCTCCTTGACTTGAAGCAGCCGTAACTATTTTAATGTTTTTTTTTTTTTTTTGTCAGTGTCATTTGCTCCGCTTTTTTTGTGTGCGCGTGTGTGTGTGTGTGTGTGGGGGGGGGGGGGGGAGGAAGATGACCTTGGAGTGTGGATGAACGTTGGGAGGACATCTTTAACCCAGTAACCTCTTGTGATAATAAATGGCATCATATATGTTGCACTGTTGCCATCATGGGGGCTAATATTTGATTAAGAGGGAGGGAAGGGTCTTTATAATTGGATCGTGGATGTTGTACTGTTCCTGTTGTTTATCCCTAATACTCTGTTGATAAGGTATGTGCTTTTAATATGGGGAAGGGAGACTTACGTTACGGATATACATATACTACTGCACAATCCGCTATCATCAAGGCATTTATAGTGGTACCGTGGATATTGTACTGTTCCTTTTGTTTATCCTTAATACTCTGTTGATAAGGTATGTGCTTTTAATATGGGGAAGGGAGACTTACGTTACGGATATACACATACTACTCCACATACCGTTATCATCTAGGCATTTATAGTGGTACCGTGGATATTGTACTGTTCCTTTTGTTTATCCTTAATACTCTGTTGATAAGGTATGTGCTTTTAATATAGGGAAGGGAGACTTACATTGCGGATATACATATACTATTGAACCTTCAGTTATCATCAAGGCATTTATAGTGATACCTCTTCCCCCCCATCTTCTAAAACATTTCTGCGACCAAAAACACACATTTGACGAGACATTCATAGGAGTTTGGAGCATTGCCAGGGGTAGTTCTTGGCCGTGGTGGTAGTCTGACCCTTCTTCTGTATCACGAACCCAAAACACCACTCATTGGAACCCGACTGATCTGCTTTTCGGCCCTTGGAAATACCTGATGCAAGAGGCTGAGGCGTGTAACACTACCAACCTCTTCTGAGTCGGTTAAGTTTGTAGGTTTATAGAAGGAAATTAACTCCCTCTAAAAACTCCCTTAATTAAAAAGTTTCGGGTTTTCTTTCCGCTTTCCTTCGTCTTTTATCCCCTAAGTCTCTTCTCCTCCAGTGAGAAAGTCCATTACGAGGAGGCGGTTACGTGATTTTGTCCTCTCTCTCTCTCTCTCTCTCTCTCTCTCTCTCTCTCTCTCTTTCCTTCTTTCTCCTCTATCTATCAATCTTTTTATCTATCTATCTATATTAATCTTACTCTCTCTCTCTCTCTGTGGAATTCACCGGCCAATGCAGGATGCTTGAAGGACCTGAAATAAACATTAGCTCGCTCATTAAGTATTTACAATGTATTTCTTTGAACGAGGAAGTCTGAGGGCTTTTTGTTTATGTTTTTTCCTTGTTATTTTTTCTGTGTGTTGCTGCTAAATGACATAAACTAAGAACTGATTCGAATGTGCAAAGTATTAATTCATTTTACTTTTTTCCGTAAACATGGAAAATGGGGCAGTTTTTATAAGTATGGAAATTATTACGTTACAGAATTTATTATATGTCTGTGTTTTCTGTTTGCTAAATAATGTAAGCTGAGAACCGATACGAAGTGAGTCAGGCATTCATTCATTTCATGTTTTGTATATATGAACACGGAAACTACGGGTTTTTTTTTTATAAATATGGGAATTGCTATATTAAGGAACTTATTTAGATGTCTGTGTTTCTTGTCTGCTAAATAATCATAACTGAGAACCAGTGGCTATGTGAGAGAGGCGTTATTTTATATATATGGAACTTGTTACATGAGTACTTATTCTAATGCCAGTGTTGTTTTTTCTGCCATAAGTTTATTCGTAACTGAGAACGGATGCGAATATGAGAGGCCTTATTTCATTTTGCTTTATTTTTATTTAA
Organism: Eriocheir sinensis; assembly: GCF_024679095.1. NCBI lineage: Eukaryota > Metazoa > Arthropoda > Malacostraca > Decapoda > Varunidae > Eriocheir > Eriocheir sinensis. The sequence continues at coordinate 1,900,286 of NC_066554.1, read as the reverse complement.
ACGTGGAAAATTGGGAGGTTATATATAAGAATGGGAATTGTTACATTACAGAATTTATTATATCATTTTTTGTCTACTAAATAATCTGAACTGAGAACGGATGCGAATATGAGAGGCCTTATTTCATTTTACTTTATTTTTATTTAAACGTGGAAAATTGGGAGGTTATACATAAGAATGGGAATTGTTACATTATAGAATTTATTATTGGAGAAAATAGTGGTTTCCGTTTTTTACTACTAAATAACACAAACAATGCATCAGTACGAATGCGAGTCAGTTATACACTACTCAAATTTAAGAACAGGAATTAGAGTTTGAGTATGGAGGATGGCATTCATAAAGGGAACACACACACCCTGCAGCTGGTTGGTTCTTCGTATGCGTGTGTGTGTGTGTGTGTGTGTGTGTGTGTGTGTGTGTGTGTGTGTGTGGTTACCTGTCTGTCTGCCTGTCTGTCTGTCTGTACGTATGTGTGTGTCAACAACTGAAATCAACAACACGAAAGATGACCCCAGTGTGAATATTATCTTGAGAGGGAAAAAAACTACCAAGCTGTGATAACGGGTAAAAAAAACGGGGTAGAAAAATCCTAAGACTTAACAGCGCTGGAAGATTACCTGTCAACACGCAGATTAAAGATTAAGCTTGAGATGTTGACTCTGAGATGCTGACTTTGAGATGCTCACTTGCAAGGGTACACACAAGTTTGAGAGCGTGCAGTAGCCAGCCAGTCAGCCAATCAGTCAATCAGCAAGCAAACCAGTCAGTCAGTCAGCCAGTCACTCACCCAGCCAATCAGTCAGTCAGTCAGCTAACCAGTCAGCTAGCCAGTCAGCCAGTCAGTCAGTCAACACCCAGCCAGTCAGCCAGTCAGTCAACACCCAGCCAGTCAGCCAGTCAGTCAGTCAACACCCAGCCAGTCACCCAGTCAGTCAGTCAGCCAATCAGTAAACCAGCCACCCAGTTAGTTAGTCCACCAGCCAACCAGCCACTCAACCAGTCACTCAGCCAGTCAGTCAGCCAGCCAGTCAGCCAGCCGGTCAACTAAACAGCCAGGCAGTCCCCGAGAAAACCAGTCAGTCATCCAGTCAACCAGTCACTCAGCCAGTCAGCCAGCATCCACTACCCGCTTCGAGGAATAGGTAGAGTTACTTCTTCCGTGTTTGCTTCTTGCGGCAACAACTTTTAATGAGGTAAAAACAAACTAATGGCGAGGAATATGCGAGCTCTTCTCCTCCGAGCTCGGGAAATAACAAGTCGAGGAGAACTTCGCCGCGGAGGAAGAGGAGTTTCGCTTAACTGGAAAACATCTTGGAGTACGTTGCTTCTCTATTCTGGCTTTTTATACGCAATTTTTTCTTCTTCCTCGTGTGGATCGTTTCGAAAAGCAATTACTGAACCGATGGAACCTCTTACGTGGACTAAAATCTAATCTATGTGTGTGTAGGGGTGAGAGAGAGAGAGAGAGAGAGAGAGAGAGAGAGAGAGAGAGAGAGAGAGAGAGAGAGAGAGAGAGAGAGAGAGAGAGAGAGAGAGAGAGAGAGAGAGAGAGAGAGAGAGAGAGAGAGAGAGAGAGAGAGAGAGAGAGACATAAAGACAGAGAGGCAGAGGCGGAGACAGAGGGGGCGAGAGAGAGAAAGACAGTGTGTGTGTGTGTGTGTGTGTGTGTGTGTGTGTGCTCAGGAAATGCCACTTAACAACACAATCAACAAGAAGAGCAAACATAACAGAGATAACAAATACAACAAAAACAATGGCGTGCGGCTGTGTATGTTCGTGAGATGCCACAAATCCACAAGAGCAGCTGCCCTATCCATCATATTAACAACGACAACAGGAAATACACGAATAAAAGTAGTGACTCTTCGAAGCCTATGCTATCGAAACGACTTAATCAGACTCCAAATATCAGACCATGATCTAGGGTGTTTTTTTTTTTTTCTACAACACAGGAGACAGCTCAAGGGCACAAAAAAAGGAAACAATAATAAAAAAAAAAAGCCCGCTACACGCTGCTCCTAAAAAAAAAAAAGAATCAAAAGAGGTGGCTGAAAGAGAGGTCAATTTCCCCTCCTGACCCTTACATCAAGGTCGTTTGATTAATTATATTTAGTAAGAATTAGTTCATCAATTAATAACATCTTTCAAGTACATTTAATTCATATATCAGCTGAGATAAAACGGTAGTGAGTATGGTAACTCTTACAATAATAGCCTTTTTTTTACGGTAAAGGAGGAAGCTCAGGGGCCAAAAATAAATTAGGGAAAAAAAAGGCCCGCTAATTGCTGATTCTATAAAAGAGTAGTAAAGAATGGACAGAAAAGAGGTTAATTTCGTGTGGAGAGGTGACTCGATACAAAATCAGAACCCACAAACTACGATCAAAAGAGAAGTGGTCACCTCACGCACAGATAATGACGTCAGAGGGTGGAACGACGGGGGAAGGATCAAGAGGGGGAACGAAATCAAAGAAAACGGAAGTAGATATTCACTCTTTTGATCCTACCACAAACTATCGCCTTTCTTTTAACAGCGAAGAGGAAAACAGATCAACGAGCAAGTAATAAAAAGTATCACATGCCCGCCCGTATGATGCTCCAATAAAGAAAATAAGAGATAACCATATATATATCAAGTTTAAATCCTGAGACAACATGATACTTTCTACCTGTATAAGAGTTAAAGTTGTAGTAGGTATACAAGAGAGAGGAAATTCGGTAGGTAGTAGAGTTTATCATATCTATATTTTTTTGTTTGTTTTATGTACACAGCATGATAACCCCTCCTCCTCCTCCTCCTCCTCCTCCTCCTCTTCCGCCACATATCTCAATGTTGTGTGACTGTATTTATACTTTGTTTAATCATCCAAATCCACTCCAGCTTAATATTTTTGCCGCCACTGAGCACTAAGATATTATAATGTTGCATGCAGGCTGTCGGGAGGATGTTCACTTCCCTGATAACCTGCCAATCACCGCTCCTTGCCGCATTTTGTTGATACTCTTTATACCCAAGACTTATTTTGAGGACTTACTGGATATGTGTGTGTGTGTGTGTGTGTGTGTGTGTGTGTGTGTGTGTGTGTTGGGCCTAGCTTGTCCAAGGGTTTTCCGTGTTGGTCGCTCACTAACCACACTCTGATACGGCTTTGTTTACAACTTGTCAGGGATTCTACCGTGGCTAACCTACCTCGACCCTGTGTCTGTGTGTGTGTGTGGGGGGGATATGTGGAGGGGTAGGGGGTAGGTTGGGGGGGGAGTTTGGTGTGAGGTGGGTGTGGATGTGTGTGTGGGTGGAAGGGTGTATTTTGTGGTCATTTAACTACCAATGCATTTCTTTATCTATTTGTTCAGCTATCTATCTATCTGTCTGTCTATTAATCTATCAATCAGTATATCTATCGTTCAATCTGTTTAGTCTATATCTGTAATGCGATCTATATATCTGTCTTTGTCTGTCTATATATCTGTAAATCTGTATCTATTGTCTATCTTTATCTTTCTATCCATCTATCTATCTATCTATCTGTGGCATCGGTAATTCGTTGGTTATTTCTTCATGAATTCTGGGATCTCATCTGACGGCAATGTTTTGAGTGGATCTGCATTTAATGAGCTTCACCGGAATCTGTTTGGGCAAATGTTCCATGGAATTCGACACATTTCATCATTAGGTAATACTGCGATAATAGGTAGCATTTCGTACGTCGCCTAGATTTAGCAGTGTTTTGCAGGTGTATTAATCAAGCCTTGAAATTTAGGACTGGTTAGGCTTCTTTATCTATCTCATGCATAGGTATTAGTCGTTTTATTTATCAAGTCTTACCAGCGACAGTTTAGTTTTTGTATCACCAGCAGAAGATTAACAGATAGATCAACATGTATGAATTGCTGTCTTTCTACAATGAGTTCAGTTCTTTATTATTTTTTTTTTTTTGTCATTAACATTAAGCTCAAGTCATACAGTAATCAACATGTCTACGGTAACTAATGGTGACAAAGGATTAAATGATGCGTTAGATTTCTTGTCTGACTCGAACAGGAACCCAAAATTCGCGATGAAAATAAGAGATCGATTTCTTTGATGCCTCGAGGAAAGTAACAGATTTAGAGGGACAAAACTCTATCAAACATCGCAACCACAGTGCACAGCGATCAAGCAAACATATGACCCAGACTATACCACAACCTTGAACGTTACCAACACATGATACCTCGACTTCTACTAACTCCAAAAAACCCAAACTGCCTTCACGCCTCCAATACCTTAAGCACTATCACGAAGGTCACTCAAGTATAAAACGCAGATTATTCCACAGCCTTCAACCCTAGTGATATTTGATACCTTGACTTCTCGTATCTCCAACAAGTTAAACTGCATTCACGCCTCACATCCCTTAAGCAACGCAACCACAGTAAATAAAGATCAAGCAGTTATATGACGCAAAAAATACCAAATCTCTTTAACTTTACCGATACTTAGGGTCGTATTCTTAAGCCCAAGAGTATATCTGAGAAGGATTTCGTAAGAGTTGTGGGCATTTCCAGGGGTAGTTTTATGACCCTAGTGGTAGTTTGACCCTTCTCCTGTACCATGAACCTAAAATACCACCCATAATAATCCGACTGGCGTCCTATTTGGCCCGTGGAAATAGTTGATGTGAGAGGCAAAAGCGTTTGAGAATACCATCCTTAGTGGGGTTATATTCTTAAACATTTCGCTGCCCAAGAACACATTATTTGACAAGGCTTTCGTAGGAGTTGTGGGCATTTCCAAGGGCTGTTTTATGACCCTGGTGGTATTTTGACCCTTCTTATGTACCATGAACCTAAAATACCACTCATCAAAACCCGACTGATCTTCTTTAGGGCCCTTGGAAATAGTTGATGTGAGAGCCGAAAACGTTTAACATTACCGACCTCGATACCGACCGTGACTTCTGCTAAATTCGAGGAAGCAAACTGCCTTCACACCTCCTATCCCTTAACCTAACCTAACCTAACCTAACCTAGTCCAGCAGCCACAATGCATAGAGACCAAGCAGTTATAAGATGCAGATGATACCACAGCCCTTGAACTCTTAGAACACTTGATACCGTGACTTCTGCTAACTCCGAGGAAGCAAATTGTATTCACGCCTCCCGTCCTTAAGTCCAGCAGCCACAATGCATAGAGATCAAGCAGTTATATGACGCGGATGATACCACAGCCCTTGAACCTTAAAAATACTTGATACTTTGATATCTACTAACTCCGAGGAAGCAAACTTTACTGTCCAAATCCCTTACGCAAAAGTTACCAGCATCTTCACTCTTTCATCCCTCACGCAGGTAAACTCTGGAACAATCTTCCTTCATTCGTACTTCTTCCTGCCTACGACTTGGACTCTTTCAAGAGGAGGGTATCAGGACACCTCTCCTCCCGAAATTGACCAATCTTTCGGCAACTACTCTGAATGCTTTTCATAGGAGCAGCGAGTAGCGGGCTTTTTTTTTTTCATTATTGTTTCCTTCTTTTGCCCTTGAGCTGTTTCCTCTGCTGTGAAAAAAAAATGTCTTCACGCCTCCGATCCCTTAAATCCAGCAGCAACATAACCATAGAGATCAAGCAGTTATATGACGCGGATGATAGAACAGCCCTCGAACCCTAAAACTACTTTATATCTTGACTTCTACTAACTCCGAGGAAGCAACTATCTTCACGCCTCCGATTTCTTAAGCCTCGCCGGCACAGTACCACGCAGATCACCTTGCAAGATAAGCCAAGATAAGCGTGGCACTCTACTTGATAACTCTGTGGATAAGGTTTCTTTCTTCGCCAATTTGTGCGCACCTTATCCAATCTGTGCTCATATCAGGCGCAGAGCTAATCTATAGAGGATGTATATGATAGCAGATTATTTTTACAGGAAAGGAAGCAGCTCAAAGGCTAAAATAAATACAAAAAAAAATCCCGGTAACCACTCCCATTATAAAAAGCAGAGAGGAGTGCCCAAAAGAGAACCCAGTTTCGGATGGACAAACATTAATATCTACAACAGTTAATAAGTAAAATATATAAATTAAATAAAATAAAAAACAAGAAAGCCCACTAACCACTGCGCCTATAGAAGAAAGTAGAGAGGAGTGGCCAAAAGAGAGGTCAGTTTCGGATGAAGGTCAATTTCGGATGGACAAACACTAATTTCTACACCAGTTAATGAATAAAACAAATAAGATAAAATATATAAAAAGAAAGAAAGTCCATTATAAAAGAAAACAGAGGTGAAAAGAGAGGTCAGTTTCGGATAGAGCGAGATGAACACTGATTTCCACAGCACTTAAATTTCAATGCCTAACCTCAAATTTCCATGACAGGGGAGAGAGACAGAGAGGGGGAGGGCGACCATACATACATACTCTGCCTCCCTCTCCTTTATTCCCTGGCGCATGTGAATATTTAAAGGCTGGTTGGGCGAACACTGGAGTGGCAGCCGCAAGGTGGGGCGGGAAGAGGGCTCATCCGTTTAACTGCGGCAGGGCTGGTGGTGTTAAGCCCCGCCAGGCAGAGCTCACATCGATTGCCAATTTTTCTGCAGACTTGAGGAGATTAAACGTGCGGTGTGTGGGAGGGGGTGGGAAGGGGAGGAATGGCATGTGTGTAGGAGGGAGAGTGTGTGTGTGTGTGTGTGTGTGTGTGTGTGTGTGTGTGTGTGTGTGTGTGTGTGTGTGTGTGTGTGTGTGTGTGTATACCAGCTTTTCCCTGCATTTTTTTCCAAATCCCACACTTTTTAATGGTCGTTCTCATATTCCATAAATCCGTTGCAATGGAAAACGAGGGAGATAAAGCACTAACGGGGCCTAATGAGTCTGCTGAGCCCATGCCCTCCCATACACACGTGAAAAAGGAGGGAAAAAGTAAGAACATTAAGAATAATAACTCTGTTCCACCCAGGCTGTCCATTATGCACAAAAAAAGGGATAAACTATTAAAAAAAACATCAGAGCATATGGAAATGAAAGATAGCACAATGACAGCCAAGAGCGAATAGATACTTGCATAAATAGAAATAAGACAGGAAAACGAAATCAAACAAGCCAACAAAGGGAGGAGAAGACTAAAACAAAAGCAAACTGACAAACTAAGAGAGACAAAGTTACAGATGGATACGAGGAGTGAGGAAAACAAACACTGGCAGACAAACACAAACAAAAACACACAAACATTAAAGAACACAAAACACCGAGATCAAACAACCAAACAAAAGGAAAAGCAGGACTGAAACACAAACAGAAAGAGACAAACGCGAGAACTCAGCCAAACAAAACAAACAAGACAAGCAACATACATGAAAACACACCCCTCGGACAAACAAAGTGACAAATAGCGAGACAGACAAACGATTACAGCCTACACGTGGACTGAAGCAAACAAACAAATAACCAAAACAGACAAATAGCATGCGTGGAAAACAATCAGTCAGTCACAGTCACCACTAACCCACCCACCCCCCCCCACACACACACACACGGAGGCGTCACAAAAACACGAGCATGGTGGGGATGGATGTCGTCGTGTTATCTTTTACGGGGGATTCATGGAGATCAGCAGGGATTGGATGCTGAAAATACTCACAACGCGATCCTTTACCTCCCTCTCCTCCTCACCCCCTTTCTATTGCTCTTACCGTTTATACGCAGCATCCTTCCGCGTGTGTCTCTCTTCCTACTGATTCACGATGCCCTGTGTGTCATATTATGCTTGCTAGAGTTCCCCCATGCACCTCCACTACAGATAAACGAGGTATTAAATGCAACAAATACTCACAACTCAATCCACCTCCTCTTTCTCTCCACCTACTTCCTATTCCTCTTATATACGCAGCATCCTTCAGCGTGTGTGTCTCTTCCTATACTGGGCTAAGGTGTGTTTCATGCTATATTATGTTCTAAGCTACTTCAATATAGATCACCGGGAAGAGGATGCTGAAAATACTCACTCCTACATTCCCTTCTCCCTCGCTTCCTATTTTTCTTACGTGTGCTGCCTTCCAATTGTGTCTCCTCCTACTGGGTAATGGTACGCTTTAGGTTATATTATGCTTGCTAGATTTCTCCTAAGCTCCTCCATTACATAGATTCAGTTCAAGGGCAGGTCGATGGAAGTGGTGATCTATCGTTTTTTTTTTTTTTTTTTTTTTTTAATATGTAATAACCTACGAGTGAATCTTACACATGGAAACGGAAAGCGATACGATGAAGCAAATGAATATAGTCAAAACTCAACACTTGAATATTGATCTCGGGTAAAACTCCTACAGTAAAGGTTAAGTTCATGGAGGAAAAGTCGATCGAGGTGGTGATTTTTTTTTTTTTTTTTTAATGTGCAATAACCAGCGCGTCAAACCTGTACGATGATACAAAATAAATATAAAAACTCAACTCATGAACTTCTGTTTCAGGTAAAACTCCATTATCTCTTCAAATTAAGGGAAAGTCGATGAAGGTGGTGACCATTTGTTCTAGTTTGCAATAATCTGCGAGGGAAAACCGTACGATGAAGCAAGAACATTAAATATAAAACATCACCTCATTAATTCCAGTCTTACCTAAAACACCTCCATTACAGCCTCAATTCAAGGGAAGGTCAAGGCTGTAATCAGAACAAATGATAATGACGCGACAATCCTACAAAGCGACGGAAACCTTTACAAGATGAAGTGTTTCGTGGACTAGGCACATGTGTAAGATTCACTCGTAGGTTATTACATATTAAAAAAAAAACGATGAATCACCACTTCCATCGACTTGCCCTTGAACTGAATCTATGTAATGGAGGGGCTTAGGAGAACTCTAGCAAGCATAATATAACCTAGAGCGTACCGTTACCTAGTAGGAGGAGACAATTGGAAGGCTGCACACGTAAGAAGAATAGGAGGCGAGGGAGGAGGGGATGTAGGAGTGAGTATTTTCAGCACCCGCTTAATTACCGTCCTTCGTGGAACCCGGCCCGCCACGCCATACCCGTTATTGCCGCTCGTTGTGCCCGCCATCAGCATAATAAGAGAGATGCTGGGGGAAACACGGAATAGTATGACGTGTGTGTGTGTGTGTGTGTGTGTGTGTGTGTGTGTGTGTGTGTGTGTGTGTGTGTGTGTGTGTGCCACTTAAAATACAGCTTTCTGCGTACGTATGTTATGACAAGGTATGATGATGATAACAATACAACTACTGATAATAATAATAATAATAATAATAATAATAATAATAATAATAATAATAATAATAATAATAATAATAATAACAATAATAATAATAATAACGAATTCCGAGAAATATGTCAGTCTAAAAACGCAAACAAATTAATAAATAAATAAATAATCCTGTAAAGTATCGAAACATCAATTGAATACAAACACTCTCTCTCTCTCTCTCTCTCTCTCTCTCTCTCTCTCTCTCTCTCTCTCTCTCGCCGTGGGGTCCCGGAAGTGCAGTCCCAATAACACAGTCTCTGGCGTGACAATGAGCCAGGCAAACACCGCCACGGGCCGCCGAGTCAACAAGGCTGGGAAAAGGAAAGGCTGCGAGGTGACGGAAGGCGAACTGCACACAAAGGAGAGTTCGCCCTTCTCACCTGATAAGATCGAAAGTGTGAATGTTTAACGTGGGTAATCGCAGCGACGAAGGCCAAGATATCCTCGACTTTACAGTGATATCTCTGCACAGTTCTTTTTAGAGGGATACTTTAGTTTTTGTTAAGTCTATATGAATGGTGTTTAAGAGGAATCAAGTTCACTTTCGCTAACATACGCCCTGCAGCGCCAAGACTAACCTCACTGTTGAAGTCTTCCACGCGTAGTTTCCAGCATCAGATGACACAATGCTTACCGCCCACATATTGCAAAAGTAATCCTCGAGAAAATCAATTCACGTCTTACATCTCTTACTAATATCATGAGAGCGCACAGTTTCTCTTAACAACACTTGCATCAACTTGCGTGACAGGGGGCTGAAATCGGGTTCGTGCAGATGCGAGTCGACCACACAACCACGGAGTTTTTAGGGCCCCTCAAATACCAGCATCTCTGCGGTGCCGCGTGGGCTGAAGCTCTCCAAAGAGGGTTCATACTTTATCAGTGCTGAGTTCCCACAGCATCATCCCTACGAAGATTTGATGGTGTTGTGTAGAAAGGAACATGGGAACGAACTCGATGATAATTACTCCTTTACGAAATTCACCCGCACACAAACTTTATCATGTCATACATAAACTTGGTATAACTATCTTCCTGAATTTTGTCCCTCAACGATCAGCTAATGGTATTCAGTAACACGAATTGAGCCGGAATATACGGAACTGCCGTTTGGGGTCCCAAATCTATCTACTCCTCCTACCCATTCTGCAGTCTTCTGTCAGCCCATGCCTCCTGCACTGTTGTTCATATCCTAAAACGCCACTAGCCTCCTTCTCGACAGCTACATCGTATTTCCATATGAAAACGCATAATGCTGAGGGAGAGGGTTGGGGTAAGATACTATGAACCTTCAGGAGGACCTTCAGCCGCCAGCAGCGTGGTTAGACAAGCAGGAAATGACAAAAAGAAAAGATTGATCAGTGTCGAAGCACCAAGGCTATCTTTGCGCCACACACTTCTCTCGGTGAGCGTTGTCTACAGGCTGAGCCAGATGCCTTCTCACAGAAAAAAAAAGTTTATCACTTTTCCTACATGTCACTGATAGCAGCAGTACGTCGCGCTGGCTGACCTCCATTAATAGGTCACTCTACTCATCTACAAGAACACTGAGGATTTATCTCGGAGCTATATGTAAAAGCCTTGAAATTATCTGATGAGTGAAGGCAGGCGCCATGAGCACGGCTGGCAATGAAGTAGCTGGCGTGCACAAGTCACCATGAGCCATCACAGGTAACGCCGCCAAGGTGATTTTTTTTTTTACATCAAAGGACACGGCAATGATCGCCTAAAAAAGCACGGTGGTGTAAAGCATGAATATCAATTAGCAACACATCCTTAGAATGTGCATGTTTATATATAAACCTAATAAGTTATTAATGCACGGGTCCGTCATAATACTTAAGATTAGCCACAACACTTTTATGTGCTACACATCCCTAACAATCAGTGTGGCTCTGAGGGTCGCTCTCCGGATGCCATGTCCACACAGGCCTTGATGTCCATCATCATCGTGTGGAATCACCAAAACGAGAAATAACTGTAAAGCAGAGAACTCTTCAACAACAACAAAAAGTCGCTTAGGTGGCAGAACACCAGAGTACAAAAGTCCAACATTCTTTAAATAGTAAGAAACTAACACTTACCAAGCCTACGAACACAAAGCTGACGAATTTACCCATAAAGTTACATTTTGTCTTCGGACTGTTCTTATGCTAGGCTAACATTTTCCTTGTCATCAAATTCTAGTCTTTCGACTTAACAACGAAAACCGTGGCATAAATAAAGTAGTACAGATTTATTCATCAGTGTTCATGCCCAGATATACTCGTAAACATAATATAAGCGTCAACTCCCGTGAAAGATTAGAAATATCTAGAATATTCGAGATGGCATGATAACTACACAGATAAACATATTGGTATGAAACATTTAGTGATGAAACAGACATAAAAGTAACAAAGATCGATTGATCAAGGCCAGCAGTCATAATATCATAGACCTATACTGAAATACTCCATATAATATGGCATCGTTTTTCCTTGAGAGAAAGCTGTCCAAGGTATAGCGGCAGGTGTTGTTAGGCAGCGAGGGAGCCTTATCAAATGGCATGCATGACCAGCCTGCCGTGGGAACCTTGCCCGCGACGCACCCAAACCACACACCTCTACCACAAACATGACTATCAGCACCATCAGCCACCTTAGACGCCAGAACAAAGTTAAAGGGTCATATTTGTAAACATTTCAGCTCTCAAGCACATACATTTGACAAGGCTTTCGTAGGAGTTTGGGGCATTTCCAGGGGTAGTTTTGTGACCCTGGTGGTAGTTTGACCCTTCCTTTGTGCCGTGAACCTAAAACAACACTCATTAGAACCCGACTGCTCCCCTCTTGGGCCCTTGGAAATAATTGATGTGAGAGGAGGAAGTGTCTGCTAATACCGATCCGAGCCCCATCATGGCCATATTACCCCTGATGCCCTAACGCTATTACGCCCTCACCACAACATAGCCAAGCCCCCGCCGCGGCCACAATACCCCTGGGGCTCACCTTGTTCATGTGTATCAAGGTTTTCAAGTCTGCGTGGCTCTCCCCGTCCCCCACGGCCGCCACCCTCGCCTATCACACGCTGGAGTGCCTGCTCGTTGATGAAGCTTGATTACCAAGGCCGAGGGGAGGCATAGGTCAACACTGTCAGAAGCTTCCACCCCTCACATTAAATATTTATAAAGGCCAAATAGGAGATCAATCAGGTTTTGATATTTTTTTTTCAGGTTCATGTCACAGAAGAATGGTCAAACTATCACCAGGGTCATAAAACTATCCCCTCCTATGAAAGTCAAGCAAAGTATGTTCTTGGGCGCCGAAATATTTAAGTATATGTGTTGGCGTGATGCCCTCGCCCTTCCAATGGCTTAGACCTCATTATAGTTTCTCTTTGCGTCGTGTACTGTCGTGTGATTAAGTAGAGTTGCGTTATACGACGTATTTCGGCTATTCTAAACCCAAGCATTCAGGGAGAGATTAAACTGATTTGTGAGGAGGTTAGGAAAGGGCTTCTGGCAGGTGCAATGCGACACGTTTAAATAAGTTGGCTATTGACTCGTTGCAATATGCAATAAGTGCATTATAAACTTATTGCACGCTATATACCGTACCTGATTTGTGGCTAGTCTTAAAAATGAATAAGCTAGATAACTAAAAAGTCTGTAGTTTATATATATATATATATATATATATATATATATATATTTATATATATATATATATATATATATATATATATATATATATATATATATATATATACCAATCTCTCTAACCACTCGAGTTACAAATCTGATAGTAATGATGCTGGACAGCTTCTACTTCGTCCATAAAGGGATGCTGGGCAGTCTTGTTGGTGGTAGCGAGTGTTCTAAGTGCTAATCGGTTCACGGATAGAGAAAGTCATATCCGCCAGGGTTACTTTATTGGACAGAACTTACACACCTCATCATCACAAGGACAACACATATGATAGGTGTTTGTTTGTGTATGCGTTTGTGTGAATGTTGTTTGTGTAGGTTAACATTTAAGTGTTGGTGTATGTGTGGAACAATGTGTAACGGTGGACAACAAGAGAACGTGGACGGACAGTCAAAGGTAAACAAGTAACAAGAGATAAACAATTAGACGCACAAGAAACAGCGAGACGGGAGCACGAACGAAAACATTGACACAAAATAAGAATGAACAATGAGTCTATACTGCAACGCCCCATTTTCCGTTTTCACTGGAAGAGAGCACGCGACTGCTTGAGCAGTGGCTGCTACAAGTTTTTTTTTTTACCGTAGCTGAACTACTCAGCGCAACTTGCCGCGCATCTCGACACAACTCTACACAACGCTACTCATCGCAACGCATCACCGTCTGCCACAGCGCCCCAGCACCAGGGAAGATTTCGTTCCTCCTTCCTCGTCACTGGGGGGGAGTACTTGTAGCAGCCACTGCTCAAGCAGTCGCGTGCTCTCTTCCAGTGAAAACGGAAAATGGGGCGTTGCAGTATAGACTCATTGTTCATTCTTATTTTGTGTCAATGTTTTCGTTCGTGCTCCCGTCTCGCTGTTTCTTGTGCGTCTAATTGTTTATCTCTTGTTACTTGTTTACCTTTGACTGTCCGTCCACGTTCTCTTGTTGTCCACCGTTACACATTGTTCCACACATACACCAACACTTAAATGTTAACCTACACAAACAACATTCACACAAACGCATACACAAACAAACACCTATCATATGTGTTGTCCTTGTGATGATGAGGTGTGTAAGTTCTGTCCAATAAAGTAACCCTGGCGGATATGATATTCTCTATCCGTGAACCGATTAGCACTTAGAACACTCGCTACCACCAACAGTCTAACCTGACCTCAAAAGAGTACCAGGCTGCCTGTGTCAAAGTACAAACACAGAGTGCTGAAGTGAATGAAACCGCTCTCCTACTTTTTATCATATTCGGCTTTGAATATACTCCTCTGTTTCCTATCACCTTTTACGGTAATACTTTATAAGAAGTCCGCCTCCCCCTTCGCCACTCCAGCCCCCCCTACCCCCCAAGACAAACCTGGGGAACTGAGGGGAACCGGGGTTTGGGGGGGGGAAGCCAAAATCACTGAAAAATGGGCTTCCAAAATTTCCCTAGAAAAATCACTAAATGAAGGAAAATTCATTAGTCTCGAAAGTAAGGAATGTCCCAACTTTATAACCTGACAGCCCCCCTCGTCCCTCTGCTAACCAAGGGGGGCGGCGCCCCCCTTGGACCCCCCACATATATGATGTGCCGGAAAATCGTGTTTTTTTTGTTTTCGGTGGGAAGCATATATAAACTACTCCAACCGAACTTCACGACCTGCTAACGAGGGGGCTTCGCCCCCATCGACCCCCCTCCTAACCAAGCTGGGCCCCCCCCCCCCCCGCTTCCAAAATTTCCCTAGAAAAATCCCTAAATTAAGGAAAATTCCCTACATGGGGGAGGTCCAGGGCCCCCTTGATTAGGAGGGGGGTCGAGGGGACGAAGCCCCCTCGTTAGCAGGTCGTAAAGTTCGGTTGGAGTAGTTTAAATATGCTCCCCACAAAAAAAATATTTTCCGGCGCATCATACATGTGGGGGGGGTCCAGAGGGAGCCCCCCTTGGTTAGCGGGGGGGCGAGGGGGGCTGTTAGGTTATAAAGTTAGTACTTTCCTTACTTTCGAGACTAAGGAATTTTCCTTCATTTAGTGATTTTTCTAGGGAGATTTTGTAAGCCCATTTTTCAGTGATTTTGGCTTCCCCCCCAAACCCCGGTTCCCCACAGTTCCCCAGGCTTGTCTTGGGGGGTATGGGGGGCTGGAGTGGCGAAGGGGGAGGCGGACTTCTAATAAAGTATTACCCCTTTTACTTATGTCTACCTGAGAGCGTTATTTTCAAGCTGCTACAGAAGGCTTTTACTGATGGGCAATGAAGTGGCCTAAGTAAGAGAAGTCAGATAAAAGATAAGTAAGATAAGTAAGATAAGTAATAAGTAAGAGAAGTAAAGAAGTATGAACAGAAGTAAGTAGGCTATAGGAACGACCCACCATTGTTACGCGTTAATAAGCACACGAAAGCAGCTCCTCCTCTCGTTGCTCTTCTACACATCAGTTCTAACCATAAAGAAAAAAGACAAAGCAACTGATTACCAATACCTATCCAACAACCGTACTTAACAACGAGCAATTATTACAAACAAGAGTTCTAGAGTAGTTGCTTGGCACGAACTTGTCACACACACACACACACACACACACACACAGAGCAAAGACTATTATCTCATCTCGTGTCAAAACCTTCCTGTGCAGTTTAACAATTAACAAGTAAAACGAAATAAAACCTAAGACACCCTTCCCTCTACCCCACTACAACACCCTCCCCCCCGCCACACCCCGCTGCTCCCTCCCTTCCCCCTCTTCTCCTCACCTTCCCCACCCCACCCCTCCCCGCCCCGCTGCTTCCCCTCCACCTCCCCCCCAAGCCCTAAGGGACAGCCACGTGCTACCGTAACTTCTACATTTCCCTCACAAATTATTCGTCCACCCTCGCCCCGTCGCCATCGAGTAGGCTACCTTGTTACAAACTTTCCCTGTAACTTATGTCAGCAGAATATTCCGTGTAGCTTATCTTATCATCAACGGAAACTTTATTCTTCTCACCTTATATCAGTTTTTTTGAAGGAGAGGCCACCACGTACGCCCGCCCGTCACACTGAGTAAGGGTTCACTGCTGTACTGTATGAGTCACGAGTGTATTCCTCCGACACTCGCTTGTTCATCGCCAAGTTTTAATGGATAGTTTGTAAGGAAAGAGAGGACTACTATTAATGATTTAGGTAGAAAGGAAAGGTAGATAAGTAGAAATAACAATTGGAAAGGTAAAAAGGAAAGGTAGGAAGGGAAGGAACGGTAGAAAGGAAAGGAAACAAAGGAAATAAAACATTAGGCTATTCATGATTTAAGTAGAAAAGATATCAATTATTTTAAAGGAGACGGACAACTATGTATATATTTGTATATTTATGTATTTATGTAGGCATTCTAAATATGGAAGCACAGGATGTGAGGGTAGGCTATGGCGTTGGCTAATTAATAGACTATATCAAGATTTCATTGCTTATGTTAGCCTAGCAGCCTTATATGACTATCTACATGACGGGTCCTGTAGTCCTTTATTTACGTGGGTCTCTCAAACAACCACACAGAAAGAAATTATGATAGATATTAAACTTTTGTCAGTATCATTGATTACGTAAGCGCCGAATAGCACCCACATCTTGGAACCAAAAAAGTAATGCCACACTGATACGGATATACAAACTTTTATGTTATTTACACTTTCATGCACTCTCATATATGTTATTTTTTTTTACTTTACTACTTTAAAAAATCATTGGCCAAGGGGTGAGTTACCTGATATTAAAAATAAAAAAAATTGAGTGTTAGGAATGTATTGTTAAAGTGTGTCATTGCCTATGCATGGACAAATTTGACGGTATTATTTCCTTCCTTTTAAAATAGTAATCTTTGCTTATTAGATCATGACTATATGGGGACTAGGCTACCATAAGCATTGAAATTTTGATTATACGTTTATTAGCCAGCGTCATAGCCTACCATCACAAGGCACATAGTTTTATATTAATCTAGAACACACACACACACACACACACACCAATAAGCTACCGTACACAAACATTAAAATTCCGAAAGCAATCGCACCTCAAAGAAAAAAAAGAAATTAAAAGAAAGGAAAAGAGAAAAAATCGTTCTTGAACCTACTAGACGAAAAAATAAACACTAATAAAACCAGCCAGGACTCCCCCCAAAAAGTACATAGGGTAAGAAAACTGCCAGAATAAAAAAAAATATGGGAAGCAAAACAAGTCGAAGAAAAAAATCGAAGATAAAGTTTCCTCGAAGATTTCCTTAGAGTTACGTTTTTTTCGTACCCATTCGTTAATTTACAGTGGGTCCGTATTGTGTTGAGAGAGAGAGAGAGAGAGAGAGAGTGTGTATGTAACCAAAATTAACGGCGCCTATTTAGTATCTAGATAGATAGACAGATTGGCAAATAGAGAGAGATAGAAGATTGAAGATAGATAGATACGTAGAGAGAGAGAGAGAGAGAGAGAGAGAGACTAACCAACCCTACCCAGCCCTAATCAAACCTACCCAAACCTAATCCAGCCTGCCAATCCCTATACAAGAAAAGACAGGCAGGGATTAGAAAAGTCTAGCAGAGAAGGAAATCGAAATGCAAGGAGAGGCCAGTGAAGGGGGGAAGCAGAGGACTAAGGAAGGGGTAAGGGAGGGAGGAAGGAAGGAAGGAAGGGATGATAGAAGGGAGAATGAATGAACAAGGGACAGTAAAGGAGGAAGGAAGGAAGGGAGAGGGATGGCGAAGGAAGGAAGAAGAAGCAATGGAGGATCTATAAGACCAGTTAAGGAAGGGAGAGCAAGTGAACAGAGCAAGGAAAGGGGAATGGAAAAGAAGGGACTGACGGAGGCGGAGAAGCAGGAGGAAGGGACACAGAAGGGATTGTAAGATCAGATAAGGAAGGGATGGAATGAGAGCAGAGCAAGGAAGGAGAGAAAGAAGGGACGTTCAAGGGGATGAAGACGACAGGGAAAGAAAAAAAAAAAGACTCAAAGGATTAGAATAGGAAGAAAGGAAGGCTGGAAAGGAGAAAAGAGAAAAAAGAGACATAGAAAGGGGAAAGAAAGACGAGCAAAGCAAAAAATGGAGAAAAGGGAAGAAAGACGGGAGGATGAGGACAACAAGTGATAGAGAAAGACGGGAAAGGAAGACGAAGAGGGAGAATGAAAGCGCTGGACAAGTTTAGAGAAACAAAACAATCTATTTTTGTGTTCCTCAGTCCCATTAGTGTTCCACTAATGGGACTGAGGAACACAAAAATAGATTAGAGGAAAGTGGAAAAGGAGAAAGAAAAACGGAAAACTGAATGAGATGGAGAAGATAGAGAAAGAAGAGGGGGAAGCAGGGCGAGGAAGGGAATGGCAATATAGGAAAAAGAGCAATACAGGAGAGACTTAAGGAAGCAATAGAATTAAGAAGAAAAGGAAGGAAAGGCAGTGCGCTGAAGGGGCTAAGCGGCGGAGGAAGAAGAGGAAGCCAGGAGACGAAAGGGGTAGAGGTGTGAGCAGAACAAGGAAGGAGGAAAAAATAGAACAGGGCAAAGAAAGAAGAAAAGGAAAGACGTAACGGCGCTGAAGGGGCTGAGGGCGGCGGGGGATTGAGGGATCGAGGCGGCAAGAAAGGGAGCGGCTGTCTTTGTACCCGTGTTTGGCAAAGGATTATTGGCCGCCCATGAGGAGCAGATCCCACAATGCCTTCACGGGGGAGGGGGAGGGGGGGGGACAGGAGGTAAGGGGGACAAAGACTTTGTCAACCAGATTGTCCACATTTTGTACATGAAGAAGACTTGATGTGTGTGTGTGTGTGTGTGTGTGTGTGTGTGTGCATATGGCCTCTTAAACATTGCCCATAGGTAATACCGGCTTTTTTTCCTCTCCTTCTAGCTCTTTCTCTTTTTTTTCTCTTCCTCTTTTTTCTCTTTCTCTTTTCTCTCTTATTTTCTCTATTTTCTCTTCTTTTCTCTATTTTTCTCCTCCTCTTTTCCTTCTTTCTCTTTTATTTTCCTCATTTTTCATCTTTATCTTTTTTTCTCTTCCTCTTTTCACTTTGGCGTTTTCTCTTCCCCTTTTCTCCATCTTTTTTTTCTGAGAGAGAGAGAGAGAGAGAGAGAGAGAGAGAGAGAGAGAGAGAGAGAGAGAGAGAGAGAGAGAGAGAGAGAGAGAGAGACGTTTTACAGTACTTTGATAATGATAAGTCGGTCCCCCTCGCCTTTATCACAAGACATTCCTTAATTCGGCGAACTCTGTCAGATGGTCCTTCCTGAGATTAGGCTAAAGGGCCGATGATGACCGCGATAAAGATAGTCACTGACATTATCAATACCCCCTTGATAACAATGAGAATAAGGAGGCGGTGGTCGAGTTTCAGCTTGGTGGCTCGGTGTTTAATTAAGAAAGCAGAGGTTTGCCCCCAGCCCGCCATGACAAACAAGCTGGGAATTTTTCAGTCACCGCCGAGTGGCCCAAGACTATCCACATGCTGTCCTGAAGACTATCTATCAACCCGGACTCTAGATTCTCTCGAAGACGATCAAAGATGAGCTCTGTGGACATGAGCCAAGCAAGATGGCGCCACTATATACTTGCCTGCGCCACAACGGGCTCGGGCGCCATAGCAAAACGTTAAAAAAATAATGATGACGAAATAAGGGAGTAAGTGCGTGAAAGAGTGGTTGTGGTAGTGAGTTATTTATAGTACATGAATGAAGAAATGAGTGAGGGAGTGAGGGAATGAGTGGGTGAGTGATAGGTAGAGAGGACGTTTACAGGGTTGGGAGCAGCGTTGCCAAATTGTCGTACTCTGAACATTGCATTTATCATTTTTAGGCTTCAAAACTGCCGTAACCACACAAATAACGATAGAAAATTAAAGTTATCGTTAAAACTTAAATACTGACAGTTGCATTCTTTTTTGCTAGAGTTATCGGCCAGAAACTAAGAAAAAGCAATGCGATGAGTACAATAATTTGGCAACGCTGCTTGGGAGTAACGTTGCGAAAGAGCGGACAGGTTACCCAACACTGCTCCTGGGTAGACTGCGTGGGTGAGGTCCGTCTGATGTCCTCACTCTCAGACGTCCTGGCTCCTCTGTACACGTTTTTGTAAAGCCTTTCGTAGAAGTTGTTGAGATTTTTACGGACTGGTTTGTGATATTAGTGATAGTTTTACACGACTTTTGCATCATGAACGCGGGAAAACACTCATAAAAGCCTGGTTAATCCTCTCTGTGGTCTTGGAAAGTAGCAAACACGATGTATATTTTGTAGTATACGATGGATGATATGCAATTCTAGCTTAATTATACGCGAATATTGAAGTATGGTAGTAGCAGTAGTTGTAGTAATAGTAGTAGTAGTAATAGTAGTAGAAGTAGTAGTAGTAGTAGTAATAGTAGTAGCAGTAGTAGTAGTAGTAGTAGTAGTAGTTGCGGGCTTTTTTCACATTTGTTATCTTTTTTATGCCCTTGAACTGGCTTCTATGCTGTAAAAAAAAAAAAAAAAAAAAAAGTAGTTGTAATAGGAGGTCGTGACATTTAATATGGACGTTAGCCTCAGGCCCTTTTGGCTCTCGACTCCCACGACAAACATTTCCAAGGACCACAAAGGAAAGCAGTCGGGTTCTCATGAGTGTTTCCCGCGTATATAGGAGAGAGGAGGAGAGGCTGCAACACGGTATTAAACTCACTCTGACGGTCTTAATTAAACATTCCGGACCTCCGCTTAATCTCCAGTCACGTGCGGGGTCCTTGTGCCTCGTTACGATATGCGGTTGTTACGAAAGCCTAACCCAATATCCCTGGAACACGTGGGACGGCATTGTACGTACTATATAGCAATTGCCCTGACCTCACCTATCCAACTGGCCTTCCTTCTCTACTGTGCTTTACTTATTGCTACATTTGCTTGATCGTTTTTGACTAGCTTTGCTTATTGTGCCTTTTCCTCATCTTAAGGTAAACACGATGCTACTATAAAAAAAAACATATTAAAAATGCCTTCCTTTTCCCGTGTGAGTTTCTTCTAGTTCCATATCTCTTGGTCGTTCTGTCTACTTTTGTTGATGGTTCTTTGTCCTAATTGCATTGTAGGAAAGTTAATGGAAAACAATAAAAAAAATACTACTATTGTTAGAAGAGTACAAAAAGTGCCGCAAGAAGTTTTAGTTTGGAATAGAAGGATATCCATATTAGCACTGCTTTCGTGAGGGAGTTTAA
>NC_066554.1:1789191-1876691 GCF_024679095.1 Eriocheir sinensis | reverse complement strand
TACAGAGAGTGCGAGGACCAGGACGTGGAGGTGCAGGGCGAGGGGCCGGCCGTCGCTGGGCTGGCCAATGGTCGCAGCAGCATTGGGTCTATGAATTTTGACACGTCGCCGCGGAATTCAGACGACTCTCAGGACCGCCGTTTCGAAGCCATGACGCGCAACTCCCTCTCGTCCCTCCAGCAGCGGCGCCAGTCCACCGCCTCCGCCTTCATCAAGGAGCCCCTCGCCGCCAACACCGACGACAGGAACTGGTCATGGAGCTACCTCAGGGTCAGTGTTCGAGTCCCGCCATGAGTTGTTGGTGGTCTTATGGTTTTCCTTTGTTACTAGCCACTCTCTCTTTCACATCATTTTTTCCTTTAACGAGTTTTAGTGCCACAGTGATATTTATTTATGTTTATCTGGTTATCATTTATCTATATTATGTAGTATATGATGGAAAATATGCAACTCTAGCTTAATTATACGGGAATATTGAAGTATGGTAGTAGCAGTAGTTGTAGTAGTAGCAGTAGTAGTAATAGTAGTAGAAGTAGTAGTAGTAGTAGTAATAGTAGTAGTAGTAGTATAGCTAATCTTTTTTAATGTGTCTATATATCGTAATGGGAGGAGAAAGAAGAAGAGGGGGAGAAGGAGGAAGAGAAGGAGGAGGAGAGGGAACAATAGAGACAGCATCCTATAACCCTTCTTCGGCCTATTCCGCCCGCAGGAGAGATTTCGGGTTAAGGACTTGGAGGACCTGTTTGACCAATACCAGCTGCGCCTCCACCACGCCATGCTTATCATCTACCTCATCCTGCAGCTCTTCCTCTCCACTATTTTCATCATCATCCTCGCCGCCGGTCAGGTCAGTCAATTAGTCAGTCAGTCACGCCTTTCCCTCAGTCAGTCAGGCAGTCAGTCAGTTAGTCAGCAACGCCGCTCTCTCAGTCATGTTAATCAATGGGTCAGTTATATAGTTATCCCGCTTCCTCAGTCAGTCAGCCAGTCAAACAGTCAGTCAGTCATTCTGCTCTCTCAGTTATGTCAGTCAGTCAGTCATTCTGCTCTCAGTTATGTCAGTCAGTCAGTCAGTCAGCCAGTCAGTTAGTCAGTCAGTCACACCACTTCCTCAGTCATGTCAGTCAGTCAGCCAGTCAGTCAGTTGGTCAGTCAGTCAGTCAGTCAGTCAGTCAGTTGGTTGGTTCACTGAGGCCGCGGACGTGTTGTGTTGAAATGGAAACGGTGATAAGTAAATAAGATAAGTAAGTAAATATGATAAATGAGATAAGTAAGTCAACAAATACATAATTAAATAAGTTCGCAAGCAAGGTCAGTTTTATCTTGTTGTTGTTGTTGTTGTTGTTGTATGTTTTTTTCATTGTTTTTACCTATATTATCTTTCATACACGTAAAAGATAAAAAAAAAAAAAAGTAATAAAACAGGTAAACAAAGAAAAGGCTCCTCGCTAGCAACAACAACAACAACAACAACAACAACAACAACAACAACAATCATCACTTCCAACCTGACCTTGTCCTACTTACCTACCTACTTACCCTTACCTATCTACCTACCTACCTTTACCTACTTAACCACCTTTACCTACCAATCTACCCACCTTGCCTTCATACCAATCTGTCTTAATACATGATATCGTTCACAATTACCTACCTCATTATCTGATGATCTCACTATCTACCTACGATACCTACCTACCTTTTTGTCTTAATACTTGTAATAATTCACTTCTACCTACATCCTCATCTGCTTACCTACCTAACTATCTACTTACCTTCCTACTTATTTAGCTTTATACGCTCCTATATCTACTTGTTTCCAATCCACTTATCTATATCTATCTTTTTTTTTTTTTTACAACAAAGGAGACAGCTCAAGGGCACACAAAAAAAAGGAAACAATAATAAAAAAAAGCCCGCTACTCGCTGCTCCTAATCTACTAATATACCTGTCAAAGTACCTATTAAATTATCAACTGTCAACTATCAATATGGAAATCAATTACCTACCTGTCATTAACCACTTTATTTCCTCTCTATTCAACTGTTAAACTACTACGACTAAGCTACCCATCAATTACCCACCTACCGTAACTACTTTACTTCACCTTCCCACGTCACCACTCACCCCTTCATTACGTTACCATTTCACACTTTAACTGCTTCGTCACTTCAACACTTCGTCATTTTACCAATTTCACTTCACCACACTCCTTCACCCCTTCACTCCTTCCTCCCTTCACACATTCCCTCTTAACCCGCCGTAGGAGCCTATCGAGGAGCTGGTGCCGGAGCTCACTGGTCACGCCGCCGGGCTGGTGGTGTGCATGGCTCTGCTCGTCTATGTCTACAACGAGGCCACCTTCAAGCAGTTCCCTCGCCTCCATATCGTCATGTCCGGCCTCGTCATCCTCACCATCTTCGCCACCGACGTCGCCCTCACTCTGTTCTTCAAGGAGACCAGCTTTCCGGAGGGCGAGCAGCACTATAATATGAAGGTATGGAAAGAGGGAGATGTTCATTTATTGTATTGCGTTGAATGTTAGTTAGTGTTATCATTATTGTTGTGTTATTGTTGCTTTCCGAACGAGAAGCAACACATTAAGCATAGATATTAGTTACAGACATTATAATGCGTATTGAGTTAGTTGTTACCTCATTTTCGTACCTACCTACCTTTGTCTTAATACATGGAATCATATGCCACTACCTTCCTTCCTACCTGCTTAACTCCCTCCCTTCATCCCTCCCTCCCCACTTTCCTACTCACCTACCTACCTACCTACCTGTCCTCATAACTACATTGCATACCTATCTAACTACCCACTTACCTGTCCACATACCTACATACCTACCCTACCTACTTCTCTACCTGTCTACCTACTCACCTACTTACCTTCCTCCTCCCCTTCTACCCCCCTCGCAGTCCGGCAACATTGTGTACCTGCTGCTGGTGGTGTATGTGTTCCTGCCCATCCCGTACAAGTGGCAGGCGGTGGCGCTGGCGGGCTTCCTCACCGCCGGGGACCTCGCCCTCAGCTACTACGCCATCGGCACCGGACACCTGGACACCGAGCACCGGCACATCGTTACCAAGGTGGGCACGGAGGTTTAGTGTGTGTGTATTGATGTGAGGTTCTCCGGCGTGCGAGTTCTGTTTGTGTTTCTGTTACGTCATTGACAGGAATCTAGCGCAACATATACTTATCAGAAGTCATTTGGCGCGGCATGCGAGATCAGTTTTTCTTGTTTTATAAGGGACAGCAATCTGGTGCAATCTATTCACTTTTTGTTATATAGGTTTTCTAGTGGTCAAGATAGTTTTGATGGATAAGTGTTAGAAATCCATGGCGCAGTTTTTTTCTTAGTTTACTTATTTTTTCTTTTACTTTCTTCTTCTTATTATTATTTTTATTGCTACTACTACTACTACTACTACTACTACTACTACTACTATAATACTATTTTTTTCTTTTGCTTCTACTATATTTAGAAAGTAGGTATTTAGTGTTATCTGTTATCGGGGTGTGATTGGCCGAATCTTTGACAAATCTTATAGTGTTGGCTTATCATACATTAATTTAATAAGAGCTTCACTTTTCAACACAGCTCAGGATTCATGCCGCTAAAGAAGAGCTAAGAGGCGGACCTTTGTAAGCATGTTCCCATTAGCAAACCCTTTTAACGGGCTTTTGACTCAGGCACAACCAAGCGTCGGGCTACACGGGCATATATAAACCAACTGTCGGCCACGTGACTCCCCTTACCCTCGCTGCTGACGACCCCACTGAATGCACTTCGGTCGGCATTCTCAGACGCATTCGTCCCTCACACCAACTATTTCTTAAGGTCGAAAAGGAGATCATTCGGGTTCTAATGAGTGTTTTTATAGGTCCATAGTACAGATGAAGGGTCAAACTACCACCAGGATCGTAAAGGTACCCATGGATATACCCAGAAATCGCACGAGAGGCTTGTTTAATGTGTGTGTTTGGGCGCCGAAATGTTTAAGACTGCGGCGCCTTAACCCCTTTACTACGGATTTCCTACAGTCAGACATCACCGAGCTATAGAAATGGAACAAAAAGTGGCTGCTACAATTCAATGAAGAGAAATGTAAAGTCCTGCACCTTGGGAGGGAATATCCAGCACACCAATACCACATGGGAAACACTCCACTATCCACCACAGAGGCAGAGAAAGACATGGAGTATAGTTACCAGGCTACCAGTGAAAGCCAAATCCGTGCCAATCACAGCGGACGGATTAAGGGTCATATTCTTAAACATATCGGCCTCAAGCACACACATTTGATAAGGCTTTCGTGGGAGTTTTGGGGCATTTCCATGGGTAGTTTTATGACGCTAGTGATAGTTTAACCCTTCCTCTGTACCACGAGACTAAAAACAGCACTCATTAAAACCCGATTGATCTCCTTTTCGGCCTTTGAAAATAGTTGATGTTAGAGGCAGAAGCGAAGAATACCTACCTCACCTCCTCTTCTTCCTCTTCACACTCCACTTCCTTCTCCCTCCGGCCCCTTTTATTGGTTTTGACTCCCTTTCTGCTCCCCGCCCCCAGATGTGTGTGGAAGCGGCCATCCTCGTCTGCGTCAACCTGCTGGGCATCTACTGGCGCTTCATGAGTGAGGTGGCCTTCAGACGAGCCTTCCTGGACAAGCGAGGCAGTCTGGAATCCAAGTTCAAGGTAATGGATACGAACTTTTCTCTGCTCGCTTCAAATGAGTTCTTCGACGTTTTTATTTAACTTCACTTATCTTTTCCATCACATCATTCTTAATACACCTTCACCCTTTATTTGTTTAAGGTACAGAATACGGACTTTGCTTTGCTCCTTTACTTAAGTGTTTTCGAGTATTTCACATGAATAACAAAAGTTTTCATTACAGTTACCGTTTTCAAATGCACTTACGGCCTATAATGTACATACCTAACAAAAACATCCATCTTTAAGCAGGGTTTGCTGTTCGCACTGTCTTCTTTAGTTGAATATTATGCCGAAATACACTCGTTATGAATTAATGTATTTGCCAAACTAAGGGAGAGAATGAACACAGGATCACCCTTGCCAGATAGATTATCGTACTCAGAGAATAGTATTAACCGGTTTCTGACGCCTAACTATTGCCAAGAAACATCAGAATCTAACTTTTAACGATAACTATAAATGAGTTTCGTTATTGGAGCCCAGAAGACAGTTTTGGGGTAGGAAGTCGGGAAATATAATCGCCTGAGTACGACAATCTGGCAACGTTGCATAGGATGGAAATAATATAAAAAATTGAACACAGAGACGCGGAAGTAGTGAGGAAAAACACTTTAAAAATACATAAATACCCAGAAAAGCGTTTTAATTCCATTTATTTATCATTTGGTAATGGTAGTAGTAGTAGTAGTAGTAGTAGTAGTAGTAGTAGTAGTAGAAGTGTCATTTTATCATTACTATCATTATTATTCATTTCCTCCTTCGGCGCAGGTGGAGGCGGAGAAGAAGCAGGAGGAGACGCTTCTGCTCAGCATCCTGCCCCAGAACATCATGCAGAAGGTGAAGGCCGACTTCCGCAGCATGATCGAGCGGACCATTTTCAACACCAACCCCGTCACCAAGAGCAACCCCTTCCCGTGAGTGAGCCGATCTTGAGGCTGTCTTGCTTGCTGTCTTGCTCCGTCTTGCTCTTTTTGTTTCGCGTTGTGTCTGTGTCTGTTTGTGTCTGTGTCTCCGTCTCTGTCTCTCTTTGTCTCCGTCTTTCTCATTCTTTATCTTCCCTTCCTCTCTGTTATCTTCCCTTCTCTTCCCCTTCTCTTATATTTTCTTCTCTTTTCTTTTCTTATCTATCTATCTATCTATATCTGTCTATTTATATCTATCTATCTATCTATATCTATCTATCTATCTATCTTCCTATCTATCTGTCTATCTATCTCATTGCTTTTTCATTATTATCGTTGTTATTGTTTTCATCATCCTCATTATCATCATCGTCATTATCATTATTTTCATTATTATCATTATTATTATTATTATTATTATTATTATTATTATTATTATTATTATTATTATTATTATTATTATTAATATCATCATTATCATGCCGCCACTCATGATATGCTCTTCAATCCTCTTCCTCCTCCTCTTCTTCCTCTTCCTCCTCTTCCTCCTCCTCTGCAGGGCTTCCGGGAAAATTTAATATTCTGTCTGTAACGTTAATATTTTCCTTCTCCATTTAGCTCCGAATTTTCCTTTTCCGTGTTCCGGTTAAGTCAATAAATACCTAATAATGTGTTTTCCTTTTACATTCAGCGTCAAATATTACTCATTAACACGCAATATGTTTTTATTCGCTTCCATGTTCCGGTTCTGTTCATTTAAATGCTAATAACTCTTCTTTCCCTTTCATGTTCTGGTTTTCTACATTTAAGAGTTAATAATCATGCCTTCTATAACCTTTTCCTTCATTTAACCGCTAATAATTGTCTCCTTTCACGCTCACGTTCTTTTTCTGTCCATTTAATAGCTAATAATTATCTTTCCTTTCACCTTCACATCTTGGTTCCGTCAGTAAGCACCCACTACGTTTTTCTTGACTTTAAATTCTCGTTTTCTTTCCCTTACATGCTAGTGTACTGTCAAGCAGCGCCCTATATGGTTTCCTTTGTTCTCTCATTGCAAACCAAACACCTTCGCATCATCGTCATAGGCAAGAGCAGTTTCAGAAAAGTCGAAAACGCTGGGAAAAATGCCTTCGTTCTGCTGTTAATTAATAATATTGGCTGCTAATGTTTGTCCCTCTTCTACACCCGGCCGCAGGAACCTGTACATCAACCACCACCAGATGGTTTCGATCCTTTACGCGGACATCGTCAACTTCACGGTGCTGACGACCAAGCTGAGCGCCGAACAGCTGGTGGGGATGCTCAACGACCTCTTCGGCAAGTTTGACGACGCGGCGGAGGTGAGCCACGACTTTCCTTTATTAGTCCTTACCGTGTGTGTGTGTGTGTGTGTGTGTGTGTGTGTGTGTGTGTGTGTGAACTCATCAAACTCCTTTACACACATATATAGTAATGGAAGGGGAAAGGCAAAGTAATGTTTCAAGTGTCAAGTCTTTACAAATAATGACGAGGCTCCGTTGCATGTAGGAGAAATGAGTGTAACTATAATCTATTTGGTGTAGGGCATTTATTTAGGATTTATTTTGGATTTATTTCACTCACAAATACCCCCCCCCCCACACACACACACATACCCCCCCCTAACACACACACACACACATACAGATGCTACCCCCCCCACACACACATACCCCCCCCACACACACACTACCCCACACCGCTACTACTACCCTATTACTACCATCACTAACACTACCATCACCACCACTAACACTACCACCACCACCACTATCACCACCACTACCATCACTAACACTACCATCATTAACACCATCATCACCATCACTATCATCACCGCCCCCACCCCAAGCCTCACCTCCTTCCTTCATCACCATCAGGGCAACAACTGTCTGCGCATCAAGCTCCTCGGGGACTGCTACTACTGCGTGTCCGGCGTGCCCGAGTACAACAAGGACCACGCCAACAACTGCGTCAAGGTCGGCCTCGAGATGATCGACATTATACGCGAAGTGAGGTGAGGAAATAAGAGGACAGATAAATGAGAAATCAGTAGAAGGATAAATACTAAGGGTAATATATCGAAGAGAAATCATTAGAAGTTTATATAAATGAGGATAAGATATAAATGAGAAATCAGAAGAAGGATAAATGAATGAGGATAAAATTTATATGAGAAATCAGTAAGCAAGAAGAAGAAGAAGAAGAAGAAGAAGAAGAAGAAGAAGAAGAAGAAGAAGAAGAAGAAGAAGAAGAAGAAGAAGAAGAAGAAGAAGAAGAAGAAGAAGAAGAAAAAAAATTGATGTGACTTATTATCATTATTATTTTGTTGTTGTTGTTATTGTTATTATTGTTATTATCATTGTTATTATTATTAGTAGTAGTAGTAGTAGAAGTGTCATTTTATTATCATTACTATTATTATTTTTCAGCTTTTTATCTTTATTGTGTGTCATTCACGTAAAAAAAGTAATAAAATAGATAAATAAAAAAGGCTTCTCGCTAACAACAACAACAACAACAACAACAACAACAAACAGCCATCAATAACCCCGAACTCTTCCTTACTAGAGCAAAACCGAACCCTCCATCCATTCATTCATTCCTGTCTATGGGAAGCAAACTACTGGGAAAAAAGTAATTACATCAAAGGTACAATTTTCTAGGCCACGTGACGGCAATTACTAGCGTACGGGAGATGAAGTTACTGTGTTATTAGCCTCCCTGATTCAGGTATTCGATGTTTGTTACTAGGTCAGGACCACTCTGGTCTTACTAGGTACTGTATGTGTTATAGTCTGTTCACTTAAGTCTGACCCAAGCTGACAACATAAACCTAAGCGTGTTCGTAAGCACAGTGAAGATTAGCAGAAAGAAAGAAAACTTGGAAGCCATTGCAGTAGCCAATCAGCATTCAGCTTGCAAACACGCCTAGGTTTATGTTGTCAGCTTGGGTCAGACTCAAGTGAACAGACTATTGTAAGTTCGGTATTCTCAGACTTTTCCGCTTCTCATGCCAACTATTAATTTCCAAAAACCGAAGAGGTGATTAATCGGGTTCTCACGAATGTTTTCTTCTACGTTCATACATGGTACAAAAGCTATATCAAACTATGCACCACCAGGGTCATAAAACTTAACATGGAAATACCTTCACAACTTCTAAGAAAGCCTCGTCAAATGTGTATGCTTGGGAGCCTAGATGTTTAATTAAGAATATGGCCTCAAGTTCAGCATAAAAGACATGTGTTTCTCGACTATATACGAGAAATCTGGACTAATATATAATGGGGGCTGTACTAAACCAGGTGTGACAGATATTAATGCGTTACAGGTACGGCGAACTCAGGTAAAATATGAGTTCAAGTTCAGCATAAAAGACATGTGCTTCTAGACTATATACGAGAAATCTGGACTAATATATAATGAGGGGTGTACTTTACCAGGTGTGACAGATATTAATGCGTTACAGGTACTGCGAACTCCGGTAAAATATGATGTTTCGGGGTTAGTAGTATCGTTAAACCAGGGATGACAGGTGTTAATGAGTTACAGGTAATATGAACTCAGTAGTGGCAAGGTTATATCAATTGACCCCTCTTTCGGCCACCTCTTCGGATTCTTTTTAGGAGCAGCGAGTAGCGGGCTTTTTTATTATTGTTTCCTTTTTTCGTGTGCCCTTGTGCTGTCTCCTATGCTGTAAAAAAAAAAAAGTAGCAAGCTTTAAAAAGTTATGTATGTATGTATGTGTGTGGGTAGGTAAGTAGGTATGAAATGGACCCCTCTTTTGGCCACTCACCTGTACAGTCTTTTAATAGGGGCAGTGATTAGCGGGCTTTTTTTCTCATTTATTGTTTTGCCCTTGATCTGTTTCCTTTACTGTAAAAAAGAAAGATTGGTAGGTAGGTAAGCAGCTAGATAAGTAGGTAGTAATTTGGTATATGTACGTTAGGAAATAATACACAAAACCACCGTGGACGTATTCCCAACACCTTCACCTTCACGGTCTCCAAGATCTATTTATTCATCTATTTACTTATCTATATCTTGAGCCACCCTTTCCCCCGCCAGAGAGGACCGGAAAGTGAACGTGGACATGCGCATCGGGATTCACAGCGGCAGCGTCTTGTCCGGCCTGATCGGCGTGCGGAAATGGCAGTTCGATGTGTGGAGCAATGACGCCACCATCGCTAACCACATGGAGCAGACGGGCGCGGCGGGGTGAGTGGAGGCAGGAGTGGATGAGGGAAGGGAAGGAAATAGATGGATGAATAAGGGAAAGGGGAATAAGTAACTAGCTGGTATTGGATAGGAATGGAAGGGGTAAAGTTTGATTATGTAGTAGAAGTTAAGCCATTATTAACATTGGGTGAGTGGATACTGGAGTGGATGAAGGTGAAATGAGCGAATAGATGGGTGGATAAGGGAAGATGGAAAGAGTAGCTAGCTGGAATTGTATAGGAATGGAAGGGGTAAGGATTGGTAATGTGTAAGGTGTCAGGTGGGTGAGTGGATGCAAGAGTGGATGAGGGAAGGTGGGGTGACAGGTGTGAGGATTGGGAGGGCAGGGTGAATGGATGAGGGAAAGTGGAATGAGTGGCTGGGTGTAAGGATACGGGGGGTGGGGTAAGTGGATGCTGAAATGGATGAGGGAAGATGAAGTAAGTGGGTAGGTATGAGGATGGATGAGAGGGAAGGAAGGTGGAGTGAGTGATGGGTGATGTGAGGATGGGAAGGGCAGGTGAAGGGAGGGATGATTGGAGGTGGGAAAAAGGAATGAGTATCTAGCTGGAACTATCACGTGACTAAAACTAATCACTCTCTCATGATAGATTTCCCTGTATTATCTTTTCCTTACTTCTTGACACCCTAAGGAATAGAAGGATAGAGAAAGGAGGAAGATAGAGAGGATGATTAAATGAGTTTTTTTTTATACGCACCATCTAAGTGAACGGAAAGGGCACTGTTGGGTAATATTTGAGGTGACAAGTCTTTGCAAGCAATGGCGAGGCTCCGCTATATGTACGAAGTATGACTATAATTTAATTTGTTTATGGGATGGGATTGATTTATTGAGAGTAGACACAATATTCGTTTCGTCTCCCATGTTTAGATCTAGAAATGCTATCCCATACACACGCACATATGTCTAGTTTGTATTATCAGCCAATGTTTGTCCCAGAATGTATTAGATAAACGGCTGATACAGAGCAGGTGTTCCTTATAATAGTTGTGAAATATGGGGTTGACTGATAAAGTGCTCTCTCTTATCTCCCTCCATCCCTCTACATATTAATCTATCTATCTATCTATTTATCTATCCATCTACCTATCTGTTTATCTCTCGAACCCCAAATCATACAAAAAGTTTCGGGCAGTAGGCTTGGTATGTAGGCGTTCAATGTTACACCTGAGATCCCCTGCCCTAACCTGCCCAAGCCTTGCAGTCCTTGCCAAGCTGCGACCAGAAAGACACTCCCAGGCCCCTAGAGTTCCCCGTGTGTGCCCGTGATAACCCTTCACTTACTTTCAGGAGTAATAAATGCCTTCAGCAGGGTTCGCATCCCCTCGCGGGCCACTGCAGGGACCAAGGCATGAAGGAGAAAGAGGAGGCGCATACCCCGAGCCGCGCCGGTAAATGACCATTCCTTGACAACCATTTATTATCTCATTTCACAGTCGGATTCACGTGACCCACAAAACCCAGGAGCTCATCACTGACCTGGACTACGGGTTCGAGATGAGTAACGCGAGGGAGAAGGACCAGCTGCTGCGAGAGGAGGACATTGAAACATTCTTCCTTATCCCCAACCAGAGGGTGAATCTTGCCTCGCGCTGTCTCTGTGTGGCTTCCGTCCCTCGTGCCGTCCAAGTGTCTCGCTCCATTGTTGTCCCTTCATGGCCGCCGCAGCTCCCCGAACCCCGATTCCGCCACCGCCGCCACGATCCTCATGCTTCTCAGTAGGCCAGTGAGAGTAGGCCGCTCCTCACGCCTCCGCCACCGCCGCCTCCGTGAGTCCCTTCCCGCCGTCCCCTCCGCCGCGGTCAACTGTTACATCCGTTACTCCTGAGAGCTAATCTTCCATTGGCGGAATTTCAGGGGAGCAATTTCACCGGCTGACATTATTCCTTGTAATCAGTTTTCGCTCTCAAGGCCATTAGTGTCTATCGGTAAATGTTCGCGGATGTAAGACGCTGAATTACGGTAGTTTATAGTTGTGTACGGCAGTTACATTACGGTGAAGACTAATCGAAGGGGAGTTTCTAGTCATTATCGTCTATTTCAGTTGACTTTTCGGTTCGTAAGACGCTGAATCGCTGCTCTTATGATCGCACGTGTATAGTGCTTCGAGACAGGATTGAGTTTCAGAATATTTCAGTCCACGAAGGTTAATGAGACACGGGTAGCTGATGCGGGACTCACCTTACTGTTAGCTGTGTCCCTAACCTACGGGTGAAGGCAAAGAGTCTTATTTCATTACTGCTAATATTATTCCTCTAAGCACCGTACTTATTCATCGTTTATTCACTCCATTGTTCTGTCTTATTGAATACTTTACTGTCCATATTTTATTTAATTATATCCGAAATTTTCTTTGATTTCTTTTCTTTTTTTCTATCATTAGTTTCACTTGTGTTCATAGTCGTTTATCCGCTATTATTTTACACTATAATTAGCATTCCACCTCGCACAACACCGAGTCTTGCAATGCCCTTGTCTTGTATTGTCCCGGAAGCCGGATACTCC
Source organism: Eriocheir sinensis (assembly GCF_024679095.1). Classification (NCBI taxonomy): domain Eukaryota; kingdom Metazoa; phylum Arthropoda; class Malacostraca; order Decapoda; family Varunidae; genus Eriocheir; species Eriocheir sinensis. The sequence goes on along the minus strand of NC_066554.1, from coordinate 1,864,292 downwards.
TTCTCGTATCAACGGCGGGCGAGGAGATAACAATGATCGAGAGGGGAGCAATAAGTGCCTGCCGGGGGTGCTTGACATTGTCCAAACCACGTAATTGGCAACTCTAGACCTCGCTGCTCCAGACATTCAGCGTCATATTCTTAAACATTTCGGTGCCCAAGAACACGGATTTGACAAGGCTTTCGTATGATTTCTGGGTGTTTCCACGAGTACTTCTATGACCCTAGTGGTAGTCTGACCCTTCTTCTGTATCATGAACCTAAAAGAAATACACCTTGAAATCCGATTGATCTCCTTCTCGGCCTTTGGAAATAAGTGATATAAGCGGCGGAAGCGTCAAAAATTCTCACAGGAGCAGCACCGCGGCGGCTGAACCCTGCACGAGCCCAGGAAGGGAGGAACGTTGCCTTGGTCCCGTCTGTACATAATGTCCTTTCCTTCCTTTCTTTTCGATGTTGCTTCACCGTTATTAGTCTTCCAGTACGTAGCCTCGATGTCTCTCTCTCTCTCTCTTTCTTCCGGGTACTCGATCTCATCAACGCGAAGGCCAGAAATAAAGGAACATTCGCTTGGTTCCGTCTGTAAACAATCTCCTTTTCTTCTTTTCTTTTCGATGTTGCTTCACCGTTAGTTTTCAATACGTGGCTCAGTGACTCTCTTCCGGGTACTCGATCTCATCAACGCGAAGACCAAGGCCAAGAAGAAAGAAACATTCACTTTGTCCCGTCTGTAAACAATCTCCTTCTCTTCCTTCCTTTCTTTTCGATGTTGCTTCCCCGTTAGTCTTCAATACGTAGCCTCGATGTCTCTCTTTCTCTTGCTTCCGGGTTCTCGATCTCATTAACGCGAAAGCCAAGAAGAAAGGAACATTCGCTTTGACCCATCTGTAAACAATGTCTTTTTCTTCCTCTCTTTCCTTCGATGTTGCTTCACGGTTAATCTCTCTCTCTCTCTCTCTCTCTCTCTCTCTCTCTCTTCTTCCGGGTCCACGGCCTCGTCTTGTTAGCTCTGCCACGTGACTCAAGACCTCGTGTTCTCTTACTATAGATTTCCTAGTATTATCTCTTTTCTAGTTCTTGACATCCTTACTTTCCCGCATGAGCACTCTGAGATAACCCGTAAGACCTGATAACATTCTTTTCGGCAGTAATTTTCGATCAAAAGCCGTGAATTCTTCTTCTTTTTCATCGGTGGTCACTTCGGCGTGTCTTATTTATAGCATCTGATTGCCTTTATTAAAACTCTAAATCTCGATCGACAGTGTAGAGCTTTGTATTATTCAGGTCGCTCACATCTGATAGCTCTTGTTTAATCTGTGCCATTTTTTTGTGCAAATTTCGGACAAAAATCTATGTTCTCCTTTTCATCGGTGCAATCGTTCGTACTTGTTGCCATTCGTGATATCTACATTCTATCATCTGTACAATCAGTCGGCAATCTCTTAAACACACACAAAAAAACGTGCAAAACCATAAAATCCTAAACCTTTTCAACGGTGAGGTCATCTATACTTGACCAAATAATATCGTTTTCACTTGCCAGTATGAGTGATATCTACATTCTTTCATCTGTACAATCAGTCGGCAATCTATTAAACACACACAAAAGAAGCGTACAAAAACTAGTAATTCCTATCCTTTTTCAACGGTGAGATCATTTATATTTTGCTTAATATTGTTATCTCTTCTTAGTATGCGTGGTATATATATTCGTTCATCTGTAATATCTGTCAGCACTCTCTTTAACACACACAAAATAAATCGTTCAAAACCTATGAATATCTATCTTTTTTTTTTTCGGTGAGATCATTTACATTGGACTTAATATTGTTCACACTTGTTATTATGCGTGGTATCTATATTCGTTCATCTGTAACATATGTCATCACTCTCTTTAACACAAAATCGTATACAACAAGTTCATAGTTTTTTCAATGGTGCGATCGTTTACACTGCTTCATAATATCTATAACTCGTATCCCTCTCTCGGAATGTTATTAGATAGTTTGTGTACTTTTCCAACACTAACTTTCGCACAAGAGCTGTAAATCTTTCAAACAAAAGTTAAAATCGTTCAAAACCTAAAAATTCCCTTCCTTTTCCAACGGTGCGAACCTCTACACTCGACTACAAAATAGCTGCCATTTGTTTCTCTCTCTTTTAAATGTTCTTAGATAGTTCGTGTACCCCTTTAACACTAACATCCGCATCAGAGCTGTAAAATCCTTCCTCAGCGGCGGGGTCATTCACAGCTGGCCGTCTACGTGGTTATCTGCAATGTCTCTCCTGAATGTTCTTGATGCTTCCTAACAGAGCCAAAGAATAGGAGTGTTTGACCAGTTTCATCACAGGCGCCAAGTTAATACTGAAAGACCAGCGTTAAGTTCAAATTAAGGCTGATATACAGTAGTGTTTTGGGAACTCTAGGGACCTATTTGAGATCCTTACGATACCTAGAGATTAAAACATTATTGTATCACCATTATTTTGAATTTCGCGAGGTTCTTTTGGTTACGACATGTCGCCTGTGATGGAGGTGGGCAGAGTCTCCTATTCCATGACTCTGCTTCCTATAGTGAAACCGAACTGACGAGATCGTTTTAGCGTTGCTTCCCGCGCGGGTTCTTTTCTCCTTTCCGCTATGCCACAGTCTCGAGTTCCAACGGTGCCAGATTGTCGTACTCATCCGTTTATGTTTCCCGACTTCCTACCCCAAAACTGTCTTCTGGGCTCCAATAACGAAACTCATTTATAGTTATCGTTACAAGAGTTAGATCCTGATGTTTCTTGGCAATAGTTAGGCGTCAGAAACCGGTAAATAATATTCTCTAAGTACGATAATCTGGCAACTGTGGTCATTTTCCTCTCATGTGTTAGCCCACAACCTCCACCAACAACCCAACCCCTCTACAACCCCACTTAACCCCACCCCACTCCCTAAAACACACATTCCCGGTGCAAATATATGACTCCCTGAAAAGAATAAGAAAAAGAATAAATAGATGAAAAAGCGAAAGAAACCACGTCATATATATTTGCACTGGGAATGTGTGTGCTAGGGAGTGGGGTGGGGTTAGGTGGAGTTATAGAGGGGTGAGGTTGTTGGTAGAGGTTGTGGGTAACATTATAAGAGGAATAAATTGGTGTTTGAACTATGTGGCAGCGCAGCGAGGAGGAAAGGACCAACTTTGCCAGGTACCAGCTTATCCTACTTAGCATAACCGCATTTTCCGCTTTTTTACACATAACTATTGCCACAAAAACACTGATACTTGACGCTAAAAACACCAACTTTATTTCTAGATCGTTATTGGTGCTTGTACGACAGTTTTAGGGCCTGGAAATTATATATGCCATGTTCTATTTGTACGAGAATCTGGGAACAGCTTGAAAGGATCCGCGGGAGGCAACGCCAACACGATCTAGTCAATCTGGTTTTGCTATTGATCTTGCTTCTCGGGCTTGTTCTTGTGGTGTTCTGTCTGGCCTCCGTCAAGGTAGAACACGGCCTGTCACGGGACTCGGGTGCTTCTATACTACCCTCTGACTGACTGGCCGTGGTTGACTCTAACGGTGTTCTCTTATGTTTTGTGTTCTCTACCATCCATGTTTAATTATGTCTGTGTTTCATGTTTTGTGTCATCTCATTAATGTGTGTGGCTGTCTCCTGAAGATGTGTAATACTGCTAATTGATGTCTTTTTCAGATGTATATATAGAATTAAAACATGGAATCTAGCATTGTCTTCGATAAAAAAAAGGAAGTGATATACGTAAACACATTAAGTAATGCCATGATGTACTTTGCTTGTGCTTCATGTCATCTATCAGTCTTCGAAAATTAACTAATGACCATAAAGACATTTAATTATGTATCTTGCTTATTTATCATATTAACTGTAAGGCCTTTATGCATAAGAGATAATTAATGAATATATATACACATTCTGCAGCATACTTTTCTTGTTTATGATATCATTCACTGTAGGAGCTTTAGTATTCTATGTATTGTAAAAAATCAACTAAATATACGCTTTCAATACCATCACGTTAGCCTAGCATTGAAGAGAAAGTGAAGCCATACCTATTCTTCACTATATCTTGCTCTTTCATCCTGCCGTTAACTCAAGGCACACACTTAAGTTCATGTATAAGAGAGTATATGCATGTATAAGACTAGATAGAGAGTATAGAAGATAATATATGCATGTAGAGGAGAGAACCTCGTCCGTGGCTCACCGCATAACTGTTTTCCGTCCCCCACAGCGGACTAGGCGACGCATCACCCACGTCTCGTCCACCAACATCAAGACGCCCATCTCAATCAACAACGACTCCACGCAGCTCGACAACTACTACGAGGGGAACGTGCCCAAGCGTGTGGCCAAGGTGCAGCTCCCCCACGGCGTGTCCAGACCCTCCATCCTCAACAGAGTGAGTCCAGGCCGCGGCAGACATAACCGTCATCATCATCATCATCATCATTATCGGCTTGTAGGATAAGGATACGGGCTTCCCCAACGCTCACATCTCTCAGTCCGATGTTGGTTTACTTCATCCTGCTCCGGCAAAGGTTTTAATTCCTTTCTCCAGTTGGTAGTCTGTTTGCCATGACTGCTACGATTCCTCGGTTGCCACTCTTTTACTGTAATTGTCCGCTCTACATATTATAAGTGTATATGACTTTCCAAACTTCATTTTTATTGCATTTTTTCCCTCATTGCTCTTTCAATGCCTCCTAGTTTCCCTCTGGATCTTTTGTAAGGCTCGGTCACTCAGAATAAAGGAGAAGTTGATGAATATAATAAAACCCGCAGCAATGAATACAAACAAATTATATTCATGTTCGGAAAAGTGTCAACAGTATTTTTTACAAATAAAAGAGTAGATAACTGGAGCTAACTAAGCAGATTTATAGTTGATGCATGTACAATAAAAAGTTTCAAAGGGAAAGTGGACAGATTTATGGATAAGGAGGAAAAATCTCGGTTAACTCATCTTCACCTTTGCAGTGTGTAGGCTGACTGACCTCTTGTATTCTCCTTGTATCCCTGCAGAGGCGCTCCACCGTCTCGGAGACCGCCCTTTCGTCCAAGCGGCGGACGGTGGTGACGGACACCGCCCTCACCAACTTCCAGCGGATCATGGTGGACTCCAAGGAGAGCATGGAGAAGGAGATCGCCAAGATGCCTCTCAGGAAGTCCGAGTGAGTCCTCAGCAGACACGCCGCCTGTCGGATGTGTTTGTTTGTTTTTCGTTACGTTATTCTTTCGTTATTCTCTTCCGTCTAATATTCCCTTTAGTAGAAATGTTAACCATGCTGTGTACAGTAACTATATATTTTCTGTTCATATTTAGCTGACTCTTTTCCTCTTTGGAGGTGTGTTGGAGGAGGTACAACAATTCTGCTATTTGGGAGATGTGTTGGACTGTGATGCGCGAGTGGAGAGAGCAGTGAGAGCAAGAGTGGCAGTTGGTGGAGAAGGTGGACTGAGGAGCAGATGAAGTGTATACAAACCCTGAGTGAGATCTGCTCTCTTGTACGGAGCAGAGACACGGGCAATGACGAGCAGACTGATGGACGTTTTACGCAGCTGTGATCGCAGGATGCTGAGATACTCGTACATGGCAGGAGTGAGGTGGCAAGACGGAAGTCTAGCAATGAAGTAGCCGAGATGTGCGGGGTTGAGGATCTTTCCGTTGAGTTGAGGAAGAGAAGACTAAGATGGTTTGGACATGTGAAGAGAGCGGGGGAGGGGGTGCTGAGGGAGGTGGAGGAGGTGGGAGTTGGGGTACGGCGACCAGTATGAAGGCCTAGGAAAAAGTGGAGTGTGTGTGTGATGGAGGATATGAATATATTGTGGATAGAGGACGATATGGCACAAGATCGGGAGATGTGGAGGACAGTCATCGCCCGTCCAGCCCCATCTTAAACAGGAAAATATGGACGTTAAACGACAATGATGATGATGATGATTTATCTGCCTCTTTTTCCATTTTTTTCTATCTCCATACACTTAATAAATAAATAAATAAGTAATGAATGAATGAAAAAGGCAATTGAAGTATGATGCGAACACCCAAGTAACCTTCGTCTTATTTATTTATTTTTACAGCACAGGAAACAGCTCAAGGGCAAAAAAAGGAAACAGTAATGAAAAAAAAAAAGCCCGCTACTCGCTGCTCCTATAAAAGATTTCAGAGGAGTGGCCGAAAGATAGGTCAATTTCGGGAGGAGAGGTGTCCTGAGACCCTCCTCTTGAAAGAGTTCAAGTCGTAGGCAGGAGGAAATACAGATGAAGAAAGATTGTTCCAGAGTTTACCTGCGTGAGGGATGAAAGAATGAAGATGCTGGTTAACTCGTGCGTAAGGGATTTGGACAGTAAAGGGATGAGCTTGAGTGGACAGTCGTGTGCGGCGAGGCCGCGGGAGGGGAGGAGGCATGCAGCTAGCATGGATGACATTGTTCTTCCCACCGTTATGTGAACAAACCTTGTATGTTATTAAGCGAAACTTCCCTTTCAGTCAATGGCTGCGCCCTGACGGCATCCATCCCGTCTCCCTGAGCTTCACCAATAAACCCGAGTGGGAGCTGCCGCTGCTGCGCCAGCCGGACCCGCTCTACAAATACTACATCTTGTGCGCCCTGGTTGTGTTCGCCTCCATCTTCGTCACGCAGGAGTCGCTCATGCCCAGGTGAGATGCTCGGCGCGTATTTCCCTTCTCTCTACACCGTGTCTACAGGTATATGGTGTCCACTCTTGAACAGGTCAGGTTAGGTTAGGTTAGGTTAAATTGGAGTCATGAAGGGTAATTTTGAGTGGGAATCACTATAAGAGTATTTTTCAGAACACCCGTGACTAGTTTCGAAGCTACAGCCGAGCGTCTTCACTCAGGGACGACATACCCATTGACGGCGTAAAGAGATTAGAAATATGGTCACGGGCTGCAGGTGATGCGGACTGGAAAATAAATAGAACTTCCTCATACGAAAAAATATGTACCCTGTAAGGCAAATGGTTGAAAGTATAAACTATAAACAGACAAGAACAAGTTGGAGTATCAAGACACCGCTCCTTCTGAAATATGCTTCCCTTCTGGCTTTTAATTCACTACTTCTTTTGCTGGAGCGGTGCACAGCGGGATTTTTCTGTTTATGCGTTTGTCTTTTGCCATGCTTCCATTACACCTTCAGGAACGCCCCACCTCACCACAGCTTCCTTTTCTGTTTTTGTTTTTGCAGGCTTCTCTATTTTGTTTACTTTTAGAGCTATTTCCACTACTATGAAAGAAAAACATTAGCTCAAGTTGCTCAGCTCAAGGAAAATATACAGAACTTTCATACGCGAAAATATTAAAAGACGAATAGATAAAATTATAAAGTGCACAAAGAAATAAGAAAAAGTAGGAGAGGACACACCTAACACCACACACTACCTCACACGGGACTTCTTTTTTTGCGGGATTTTTTTTTTTTTTTTTTTTGGGGGGGGGGCTTTTTTATACTCCCCTTTGATTGCATGCATTACTATAAGGTCACACGGGCTTTCTTTTCTTTTGCGGGCTTTTGAACTTTTTTTTGGGGGGGGCATTTTTCTACTTCCCTTTGGCTACATGCATTACTATAAAGAAAACTAACCCAATCCTCCCCCTTCAGGAACGCCTTGGGGTGGCAGGTGGGCGTGGTGTGCGCTGTGCTGCTGCTGGTGGTGACGCTGCTGGTGTGGGTCGCGACCATCCACCAGCACATCGTGGACCCGCACAACGACCTGGAGGAGGATACCGAGAAGCGCTACCCCCTTACCAGGTTCTTCTACTGGACTTCGAAGAGCGTCATCTCGTCCATCAGCGTGCGGGTCCTGCTCTACCTGGCCGTGTGCGTCGCCCTCTACACCTGTGCCGTTATCAATGTGGTGAGTGCATGCAGGAGGGCGCCATTTCTTCATCATTATCATCTTCATTAGCCATTATCACCTCTTCCTTTGTACGCTTCACTCCTTTGCACACTCTCGAGATACCTGGCCGTGTGCGTCGCCCTCTACACCTGTGCGATTATCAGCGTGGTGAGTGGCTGCTTGGTGCTACACTTCATCATCAGCATCATCAAGAACTATTAGCCCGTTCCATCCATTTTTATCTTCCTGCTTTTCTGTCAATCTGAATATTTATTTATTTATTTATCTGTCTATTTATTTAATTATATCGATTTATCTATGTCTCTACCTATTTATCAATATATCAGTTTCTATATTTTTTGTTTATCTTAATCTATATCTCTATTTTCCTTTATATTTATCTATGTGCGTGTATTTTTAAGTCTGTGTTTGTTTGTGTGTGTGTGTGTGTGTGTGTGTGTGTGTGTGTGTGTGTGTGTGTGTGTGTGTGTGTGTGTGTATCTATCTATCTATCTATATGTGTGACACTTCAACACTGTGTGACACTTCAACAAATGGCAAAGCTTCATCACAATTAAAATGAAACCCTGATAGAAGCTTCATTCGTCATCTCATCTAAACACTGTCGATCCAGGAAAGTTACTTAGTCTAATTGCAAAAAGACTTACTAGACATTACGATGATTGCATATGGTGATAGAGATGATGTCTTAATGAATTCAAATGCGAGAATGTGTGTGCGAGTGTGAGAACCAACCTTCTTCTATAATCCTTTCCTCCTTTCCATTCCGTTTCGTCTCCTCTCCGTCACAGCTGGAGTGCAATGACATCCTGGACGAGGCCATGTCCTTCGCCACCACCGATTTCAGCACCTCCAGCCCCGTGCCCCTCGCAAATAACGTGTCCGGTGTCCCCAACAACACCATGGCCATCCCGCCCCTCTGCTGCGACCCCTGGGTAAGGCGCCTCTCCCTGATAACCGTCTCTTGTGTATGGGGAGGGGGTGGGGTGGGATTCACAATGGTCTGATCACTCTCTGAACTCGCAATGACCAACCAGTAACCTTTTTGGGGCTCAGGTGATGAATTTTGAGGATATTTGCGAGGGTGGGGGTGGAGTGGGGGGATATGGATAGGTGGTTTTGTGTGGAAGGGGGAGTGACTTTTGTTTGTTTGTGCGTGATATACTTGACACACTAACACTGGTCGCTGAGCCGCCAAACTGACTGATCATTGTCCATCCCTTGGGCAGTATTTCACCTACAGCGCCTCCCTCACCCTCCTCGTGGCCTGGACCTTCTTCCGGATGCACTTTTTCCTCAAGCTTATTGTCTACGCACTCGCCGTCTCCATCTACAGCTACTTCGTGTTCGACTTTGCGAAGGTGAGTTGCTGTGAAGGGAGTTGTACATGGAGAAACAACCGTGTGTTCTCACTGAAGTCAACCACATGTAACAGTAGATCCCCTTCCCCCACCCCGCAAGTTATCATAATCATGGCCGATTAAGGAGTATGTTTAAGCCCCCAGAAAAGAAAATAATCGACCCCTTATTCATGACCGTAATAAAATATTTGACCCCCTAAATATGACCTTAATGAAATATATACAGGAAAATCAACTTTTACTGGAGCATATCCGCCTCCCCCTCGCAGGTGATGTACAGCCACGACCACCTGACCGACTTGTGCCCCTCGCTGGTGGTGACGAGCCTCGGCGTCTCCCCCGGCATGGGTCACCTCTGCTTCCTGGTCATGATCGCCCTCGCCCTCCACGTCCTCGACCGCCAGGTTTGTATCGCCCACACTCTTGGGTTCCAGAGTAAAGTAGTTAAAGGGTGAAGCAAGGCGAGGAAGAACATTGATAGGGACAGAGAGGGATAAGGAAAACAATGGTAATGGTGCATATAGTTGTATGTGTATGTGTTTGTTATTTGCTTTGATCTGCGAGTTGCTTATTGATTGTTTTGTTTTGTGTGTGTGTGTGTGTGTGTGTGTGTGTGTGTGTATGTCCATGTGTGTGAATCTGACCTCCGTTCCGTTGGCAGATGGAGTACATCATGCGGCTAGACTTTCGGTGGAAGCAGCAGCTGGAGGAGGAGCAGAAGGAGGCAGAGACTACGCACTACGCCAACAAGCTGCTCCTTCAGAATATCCTGCCGCTCCACGTTGGTGAGTGGCCCCCGAACCTTGATTTCTCAGTAGCCTTATTCAGAGTAGCAACCCTTGAACTGCAGTAGCCAGGACAGACAGAGAACCAGGTACAGCGATGAAATTAAAACCTTTGCCAGGGCAGGATAAGTGGAAGCCAGGGCAGGCGGAGACCCAGGTACAGAGATGAAAATAGAACCTTGGCCAGGGCAGAAGGGAGCACACCAATATCATACAGAGAGAAAGGGAGCACGTTGAAAGGGAGAGATCTGCAAAGTGATAATAAAGAAAAAGGAGGAGGAGGAGGAGGAGGAGGAGAAGAAGGAGGAGGAGGAGGAGGAGAAGAAGAAGGAGGAGGAGGAGGAGGAGGAGGAGGAGAAGAAGAAGGAGGAGGAGGAGGATTTATGTTACCGTCGCATGTAACAGAGCTGAATAATCATCAAGAAAACGCTTCAATCTGTCGGTTCCATACTTTTTAATCGTCCCAGTTCGATTAAGGAGATTCATTTAATAAGAGCAAGTGTGCACGGCTCAGCAATATCCTCAAATTAATTATAAAAAAAAAAAGACATCTCGCTTTAATAACGTTGATTCCCTTCTGTCGATCGCGCCCTTTGAGCAACGTTAAGATTAATGAAGTTCCAATGTTTTCCTTTAAAGTGGCGTAAGTCTACCTGAACGACCTTTTACCTGTTCCAAGAATTAATTAGATGGGCATATTCTCTTGGCTAACTTTGTGTGTCTCTGTCCTTCCGTGAACTTTCCAACGATCTTTCAAATGTTCTTCTAATTGAGAAGACTTTCTTTTTCGAGCTTTTGCCTCTTCTTAGTATTAATTATTTCTCTTCGTTATCTTTCTCGTCCCTGTCCTCCGTGAACCCTTCAACGCCCCGCCGCCTCCCCGCCCCTGCAGCCAAGAGATACCTGAACCGCCAGAACGCGACGGACGAGCTCTACCACGAGTCCTTCAAGAACGTGAGCGTCATCTTCGCCTCCATCCCCAACTACAGCAAACTCTACAGCGAGCACAGGTTCGACCAGGACGGTACCAAGTGTCTGCGGGTCCTCAACGAGATCATCTCCGACTTTGACATGGTGAGCAGCGTAATAGTGGTTCAGAAGGTTTATTCCTATAGGTAGTTTATTCAGTTTTTTGCAAGTTGGTAGTTTAATCAGAAGGTTTATTCAAGTAGGTAGTATAGTAATTTTCCTTTTTTTCGGCAAGAAGTCCTATAGCAAATGTTATAGCTTATGGATTTAATTAGAAATCGTGAATCACCAAATGAGATTATTGTGCATATCTTTTTTTTTCTCTAAGTTCTACAGTAATCTTTTATGTAATGACGAGTGTATCATAGCTTCGAAATCGGCGTACCTCACACCATATAAAAGTACAGGGTTTAGTGAAGGAATTATGAGAAAACATTAACTGAAAAAAATATAGACGGTTAGAACCAAATATAAACCACTCAAACCCAATAACAGTAGAGAATGTGAACCGATGTGCTGAAGTAGTATTAACAGTTTTTTTCTTACCACCAAGGAGACAGTAAGGAGAGTAAATAAAATTCCCTTTGCCACAGTGTTCCTTGTGTGAAAAACAAAACATGCTAGCACATTAAAACAATATCTTACGAAGCCAAACCTTTCCACTGTAAGAAAATAAATTAAAAAAGATATCCCCTACACACTGCTTTTATATGGAAAACAAAACATGCTACCATAGGCCTCCTCTCTAACGCCATCTGACCTTTCCATTGTCAGAAAATAAGGAAAATCTCCCTCATACGCCGCTCCTTAACCCGTCCGCTGCAATTGGCACGGATTTATCCTTCACTGGTAACCTGGTAACATATACTCCCATGTCTTTCTTTGCCTCTGGTGGATAGTGGAGTCCCATGTGGTATTGGTGTGCTGGATATCCCCTCCCACGGTGCAGGACTTAACATTTTTCTTCATTGAATTGTAGCAGCCACTTTTGGTTCCACTCCTGTAGCTTGGTGAGGCCTGATTGTAGGAAATCCGTAGTCAAGGGGTTGAACATACCATCATCTCCCTCCTCTCTAACGCCACCTAACCTCTCCGTTCCCTTGACCAGCTGACCTACGAGGAGCCGTTTGAAGCCCTCGAGAAGATCAAGGTGGTGGGCAGCACGTACATGGCAGCGTGTGGACTCCAGCCCGACACCGACGCGGACGAGTTCAATTCAGTGGAGCGAAGCATGGAGGAGAACGTCGCCACTGTTGCCAAGTTCGCGGTGGCAATGTTCGACAAGCTGGAGAACTTCAACTTAGACAGCTTCCAGGAGTTGCAGCTGCGGATAGGTGAGGGGGAGAATGCAGTAGTAGTGGTGGTTGCGGGGTGGTAGTAGTAGTAGTAGTAGTAGTAGTAGTAGTAGTAGTAGTAGTAGTGGTAGTAGTAGTAATTAATAGTTGTAGTAAGAGTAGGAGGAGGAGGAGCATAGTGGTAATAGTAGTCGTGGTAGAATTCGTAGTAGCGGTAGAAAAGGAACAGCAGTAACAGCATCAATAACAGCAACATCAACAGCAGTAACAGTAGCAATAATAAAACAATTGCAGTAGTAGTGGCGGCAGTAAAATAAATAAACAAATAAAGTACTCGTGACCCAACACGCGCCAAACTGAAGCCTACATCACCAAAACCTCACATAAAGAAATAACAGCAAAAAGGTAAACATAAAACAAAGTATACCTAACACCCATCACTTCCTCACTAACCTTCCTCTCCCCCTGGTGTTCCCCAAGGCATCAGCGTGGGCCCAGTCATCGCCGGAGTGGTCGGGGCGCACAAACCCATGTACGACATCTGGGGGGACACAGTGAACGTGGCCTCCAGGATGGACTACACGGGCGAGATGGGCAAGATACACGTAAGTCCTGCAATCAGGGAGCAAGAGTATCAGGAAGCATTTGAAGGAATAAACAGTTGAAATAGAAGTTAGTTGAGAGAGAAAGACAAGATAGAAGTAATTTCGGCAATCGGGTGTAAAAGTATAAGTGGTAATCGTAAGCATTTGAAGGAATAAACAGTTGAAATAGTAGTTAGTAGAGAGAGGGGGACAAGATAGACGTAAGCTCGGCAATCGGGTGTAAAATTATCAGTGGTAATAGTAATAGTCATTGGAAGGAGTAGTCAGTAGTAATGGTAACCGGTAATAATAGTAGTCAGTAATCAGTTAAAGAGTAATTAGTTGAGAGAAATGGGCAAGATAAACACAAGTCAAGCAGTTTAGAGTATCAGGTGTAATAGTAGTAGTCATGGGAAGTATCAAACAGTAGTAATAGTTATCAGCAGCAAATCAGTTGAAATAGTAAATAGTTGAAGTTGAAACATGTGGCACTAGTAACATCCAGTGATGGTAGTCAGTGGTAGGAATAGTAATCAACAGCATTAGTAAGCAGGTGAAATGCCAAACAGTAGTAAGAGTTATCAGTAGCAACGGAAAGCAGCAGGAATATTAAGTGTTTTCTATCACCCTCTAAATCACAGGAGAGGTTAACATCGAGTATACAGTAATATAAAAAGTATTCATATCCCCCACAAACTGGAGACAGACATCGCAAGGGCTCATGGTGACTGCTAGAGGCACGCAGTAATCACCCGTGCAGAAGAAAGCAGGTCCAAGGTGTTATGAAAATCTCTAATTCAACTTTACCCTCCTCAGGTGACAGCCACAGCGGGCGAGATCCTGCAGAAACTGGGCTGGAACGTGACGTGTCGGGGGGAGATCAAGGTCAAAGGGAAAGGCTTCATGACAACCTACTTCGTGGACCCCAAGAGCGCCCCGAAAGACCCTTCACCGGTCCCCCCACCCGACACTCCCAACAACAACAACAATAACCATAAGGGCCGCAAGTCCAGCCAAGACATGACGGGCGAGAGGCGGAGGAGCAGCCAGCTGAGTCTGACCTCCCTCAAGGGCTTCCTCTCGTCGCACAGAGGCAGCCTGGACATCAACACAAGCAAGGAGGTGGACACACACAGCACACGTTCCCTGCCGCTATACAAACCGATTAAGAGCGAAAACGAGACTTCCGTTCAGCTGGAGATGGAGGAGTTTGGGTCTGCCGGATCGTCGCCGCGCAGTAGTTTCGACTCCAAAGACTCCGGTGTGGTGAAGGGCAGCTACCGGCCCTCCTACCCGTCCCCAGTGGCCGAGGAGGCGGAGTGGACATCAGGGCCCGGCACCCCCATGCAGAAAGACCCCGGCAAACTACCTGACTTCATGGCACCGGGCGTCCGAAACCCAAACACAAGATTCAGTAGTAACGAAACTAGTGCTAAATCAAAACCCTCTTCCACTTTAAGGAAAAGTAGTTTTTCGACTCCTGACTTACCACATATGCGGATCACAGGGTCTATAGACATTAGAAACTGTTTCACGATGGGGTCTTCTCGGAAAAGTCAAAGATCCCCCAAGGACGACAGGCGTTCCGAGTCTAGACAAGCGGAGGATCACCTGCTGGAGTGGTCCTCGTCCTCGCCGCACACCACCATCACGATGGACAAGGACCAAGTGCAAAGCGTGCGGTTGTGAATGTGGTTCCTCGTCTCTGCTACCCATTGTGATATTACACGTATATTCATGTTCCTAATACTATCATTTCAAATGTCATTAGGACGACTGAAGACACTAACGTAAGTGTAGGAAAACTTATATTTTCTAATACAGCTACTTCGGACACAAGGCAGTGTGGTGCATGTATAGCAAAGATTCTGGTGGCCCATATCGGTTCGTGGCGAGTCTGCGCCTATACAAAACTCACGGAAGGGAACACGGTGCTGTAAGGTTTATATTTAGCAAACTAATCAAAGACAAAGAGGCGGCTTCGAAAACAGTTATGTGTCGTGCAAGACTGTGCCGACACTGCAAAACTAGAGTGATACGACGGCGTGAAAACGAAACCTTGAGACACATTTGCAGCGAGGCAGCCTCCCCCCTCGCCCCTTCCCGTCCCCCCGCGTGTCCGTAAGGCTTGTGTTCGGATACATATGAGTCTCCTTGCATATTAAAGATTTACTGTATCGTATGTACATATTATTATCATAATGGTTAGGTTTGAGAGAGAGAGAGAGAGAGAGAGAGAGAGAGAGAGAGAGAGAGAGAGAGAGAGAGAGAGAGAGAGAGAGAGAGAGAGAGAGAGAGAGAGAGAGAGAGAGAGAGAGAGAGAGAGAGAGAGATGACGCCCAAGCCAGATATGCCTATATATATTTAATTATCTGTCGTGTCTAATATCTTATACTAAGATTTAAGTTGTAAATATACTTGAGCTATACTTTTTTATTGTATATCACACTAAGGTACCGCATCTTAGTCCTGAAACAAAAACTCTTGGCATAATACACGACACACTGTACACCCTTGTAATACTCCCTCCTATATAACACAAACCATAACCTGTAAAATACCACGAACGACCTCAGATTATATTTCAGAGAGAATGTCTAAAGTGTAAATAATAAAACTGTCATGTATAAAATCACTTTTGTGCAAGATTTCCTTCCCGCTGTCAACGGCTACAGAAACCATGACCTCAGATTGTGCCCCAGCAACGATCAGGGACAATGTTTTAGATGCACAGAAACTGAGGCACGTATGAAGTCCAATATTTAGAAGACTTTCCTCACCGAAAACTGTCGCGTGTAAAAAAAATTCTTATTCCAGCGATTTCTTTCCGTCCAACAACTGCACCAATACGAAAAACAGCCATGACGGCGTTCAGCTTCCGGGCTACGTGTGGTCATTTTTGTCTAGCGTTTCAAGTACAAATAAACTGACACGTGCATAACGTTTTCTACGCGAAAAACTTCCTCCCCCTCAACAACGGCAACAACGGAAGAAACAGCCACGGCGGGATTCGGTTTCCGGGCTACGGTCAATTTTCTCAAATTAGCCGCATTGTTGGGCCGCCCAGCCCCTCACCCCACGCCCTGGATCTGTCACAGGCCCCGGGCGTTACCTATACTCGCGGGGAGGACGCGTGTCCCTACAAGGCTCGCCTCCCCACACGCGGATTAATTGGCTTGAAATAGAGTTGTGCTTCTCTTGAATACTTGTTTGTTGGTAAGAAACACGTCACTAGTCCTTTTTTCATTCTTATATCATGGGCATCAGTTAAAGCGATAATATATATATATATATATATATATATATATATATATATATATATATATATATATATATATATATATATATATATATATATTTTTTTTTTTTTTTTGTAAGTCGCGGCCTATTGCGCCGGTAGGCTTCTTCCCGGTGGGGCCTGATGGTCGGTCCAAGGCTTCTTCCTGGTGGGGCCTGATGGGCGGCCCAGCCCGTTCTGGCGCAGGCGAGTGTTTATAGTGGCGCCATCTTGCATTGGCTCATGCTGCGTCCCGGAAATCATCTTTGAGCCTCTCTTTGGAGAGGTTATCCAGAGCCCAGGTCGATGGGTGGTCTTCAGGCCTGCATGTAGGTAGTCTTAGGCCACTCGGCGGTGACTGAAAAACCTCAGCTGTGCGGCGGCCAGGATTCGAACCCGCGTCCCTCCAGGAGCTCCTGAACGCGGGGCCGTCACGCTAACCACTCAGGCACCGCCTCCCCAAACATATATATATATATATATATATATATATATATATATATATAAAAGTGATCTATAAATATGTGTAGATATATATATATATATATATATATATATATATATATATATATATATATATATATATATATATATATATATATATATATATATATATATATATATATATATATATATATATATATATATATATATATATATATATATATATCTATATATATATATATATATATATATATATATATATATATATATATATATATATATATATTCCTCGTAAAAGAGAATGTAAAACAGAAACCTTTACCACTGCAGCGAAGATACAAAGTTAAGGAATATTAGTGCAAAGTAGAGGACGAAGAGGATCATAGAATTTGTAGCTCGTCATCCTCCGGACAGCTTTTAGATCCGTGTCCCCCTATAGCTGGGGGACCCGAACCAATTAATGGCAGCAAATCAGCTTTCCACCGGCAATGAGGTTCAGCAATACTGATTCGTCCCTTGGCGTCATTAGCATAGCGGCGGGGGAGGCGCAGCGGCAGGAAAGTCGTGGTCAGCCGGTGACGTCTCATATTGTTTGAGCTAATCGCTCCATCAGCCGGGCCGCCGACCAGGCCTTATAAGCTGAAGGAATGATGTCTGGTGCTGCAGTGCCGTACTTGATAGAGTGAAGGAAAGTACCTGTGTCGCATCCCTGAGTCTGTGCTTCATTCAGAGCTGAAACAGTTGGTTAAAGGATAACACGAGTGAGTTCTCAGCTTCCATCTAGACAAACCCGGAAGGATGAGGTCATCGAGGTGCAGCAGAAGCGTCAAGCCCCTGGCGGGTGAAGGATCAACGACCTGCCTCGTCCTGTTGGCCTCCCTTCTGCTGGCCCGCTCTGCCGCCGCCCTCGCAGCCGTCGAGGAGGCGCCGGCTGTCCTGCAAGCTGAAGGTGCCTCAGATCGGCGTCACGGCGCCTTGCCGTTGTTGACAAGGCAGTATCAGTTACAGCGTATGTCACCCTCACAAAGTGGTCGACGTGCAGTCCGATACCTTAGGCGGCGGTGGACCGCAGCAGTCTGAAGGGTTTGCTGTGGAAACGTTTGCTAATCATTAATGTTGCCGCAGTGACTGCAAGACAAGTGAAGTGTAATAATATAGTGACCTCAGTCTGTGTAGCTCATAAACAAATAATACTAAAAGTATTTGAAACAAGCAGTAGCAGCTGAGGGGTTCCTTTAATAGTTCATAATATCGCTTGAAGTGATGCTCTGTGTGCTTTGGTGAGGCTTGTTAACACGTTTGTGACAACTCAGTAAAAGTTATGCTATGTTATCTTCAGAGAGGTAAGAGGAGCAATATGAGAAACAGTGGAAACTAGCGAAAGATTACGAAAAGCTCATTTCTAAGCGAGTATAAGGGCATTCACGGACACAAAGAGTTTTGTGCCACATTCGGTCACCAGCAGTTGGTTAAACCTTGTAGCTATCAGTGGGTATTTTATGATATAAATTGAAAAATATCTTCGTAGTTGAGACAAAAAGAGTTGCTGTAATAGTTCTTAGAGGACGGAAAGAGCCACTGAGGCGGAGGGTAACTGTTGCCATGCTTGTCCTCTGCAGGAACGCGGAGCGGCCCGGCGTGGCTGGAGGCGAGGAGCCCCGCGAGCGAGGTTGCCACGTCCAGGGTGCGCCGCTTCGTGCCCTTTCCGGCCTCCAGCACTCTCGAGGTGAGGACACTGACGACCCGCCACACAGCCACTTGGTCCTGACTCTGCTTCTAGTTGTTACAAAGTCCATAAAACGGCCGTAAGCGCTGCTATATCAAATTACATGAGATGCCTATGAATATCAAGGAATTTACCCTTATTTTTCATTATGGATGCATACCCCTGAACTCACTGTTCCCTCTGACGTTCTTGTCATGTCAAAAGTTGTGTATCTTTCACCTTTTCTTCCCATCAAATGGGTATTTTTGATCCCACACCTCTGTCTCCACTATTCATTTCCATTTGGAACGGCATACTTAACATCACAGGCTGACTCAAGTTGTACATGTCCCCTTTTTTCTTTCATCAAAGTTCCAATATCTCGCCTCACATTCCCTTTCTTCATACCTGTTCGGACTGACACTAAACACCGTGCAGCTCAACAGGCGCCCTCCACGTAACTTTACTTCTCATCCTTTTCTTACAGGCTACTCTCAAGCTGATACTGCCCGTGACGGGGAAGATCGGCCTGAGCACTGTAGTACTAGCAACTGCCTTCGTCTTCAAACTACCCACAGAGTACTTGTCATTAGGCAGGAGTTACAAGGACACCGCCGCCGACGAAAGAGCCTTCCTGTACACCAGCATCGAGTCCTTCCTTGATGGGTTAGTCCGGATGTATTACCGTGTATTGTGTCAGCTGGAAGAACGTGAATAACTTCGAAATCACTGTGTTTAATGCTCCTTATCTTAATGGCTGGTTTCGATAATTATCGGCCAATGCGATAATAAGTGGATTAAGCTTATGGTTCATTTCTCTAAAGACATAATTTACTCAAGATGAATCTGCGGTCCCGTTCTTACCATAATATTATTTCCTCCATACATATCACAGTACCACCCCCGAAATGTTTGAGAATATGAACCTTTGTTGCGGAGTCCTCTGCTAAAGTGATTGGGAAAGGGATCCCGAGATTACACGATAGTCAGAACGAGAGGGCTATCAGGAGTGGATGAAGTTTGACGTATACGTTGATGTTCTTATGTCATGGAATAGTAGACTCATTAGATCTACGAAAACCGAAGTCATTGCTCAGGTTGGTCTTTGGAGGTGTTTGCTGTGGGAGCCAAAATTGTGTGTAAATGGGCCAGGACTTACACTGCCTCCTTCCCACCCCTGCAGCCTCGGGTATGACGGGCGCTCCTGTACCCTGAGGACTCTGTGTGAGATCGCCGAGGCCCCCTTCGAGCACGACCTGTACGGGGAAGTGATCAACCTCGTCCTCTCGTAAGTAAGATGGGCAACAGGAGGCCTAAGAAAAGGAGCAGGAGAAGAAGGAAGAGAAGATGGAGGAGGAGGAGAGGGAGGAGAATGAAAGAGCAGTTTGTCCCTTCTAATATTTCAAGACCATACCCCTGTCAAATGTGTGTGTGTGTGTGTGTGTGTGTGTGTGTGTGTGTGTGTGTGTGTGTGTGTGTGTGTGTGTGTAGGTGAAATCAAACTTGAACCATCCACTCTCTCCTCAGCTAGTCGTTATTATCACCAAGTTAATGTCTACTGGAATAACCTTTTATATAACCCGCCCCTGTTAACTCTTCCCCTTCCTCCCTCCCCTTCAGCGCCTCCCTCAGCCCCAACAACAGCGTGGAGTACGATGACTACATGCTGGCGGAGCACTACGGCCGCAACTACGGGGACTGTGGCGCCATCTACCACACCTGCCCGACCTCCGTCCTCGACCTCATCTCGCAGTCCATCTAACGCCGCCGACCAAGCCGCTAGTCCAAGAAAGCTACAGCGCGGTTCCTCCTTCGGGGCTGTCATGGTAGGGATTGTACGTAAATGTATTAACAAAGCTTTAGTTTTCTTGTGATTTATATCTACGATTCAAATTGTGTCTCTCACCCTTGATCTTCGTTTTCTTTAAGTTTACCCATTGTGTTAGCTGTAAATCTCGCTTGGACTATTATGGTAGGGTTTGCAAATGTTTCAAAGAGGGTATAATCTGTCTTAATCTGTCTTCTCTATCCTCCTGCATCTTTCTCCCCGTGTCAAAGATAACAACCCACGTGTTCATAAGAGCTATTGTACAGATATTCCTCAAGGACTGTCAGGGCAGGGATTGTAAGTTGCTAAGTACTATATTACTGTCTTATTTATTTCCCCGACTAGTACTGTATCACCGCCTCCGAGCGAGAGCCCAGTGTTCAGGCACGCCAGGGTTCCCTATGCTGGGCTGCAGTGGTAGGGACTTGGCTACTCAGGGGACCTTTATAGTGTTCTTTACTTCTTAATCATACTGCAGCAGTGTCGTCTTCGCTCTTCCTCGTCAGTAGCTGTAGGTTATTTAATAAGGCCATGGTCCAGTTTATTATATTCATTTCAGTCATTATGTATCTGTTCACCTTTGCTCTTATTACTTTGAGAGTTGCATTCTTCTTCAGCTTTTAGAAGCAGGCTATGTCACTAGATTCATACATGTGTGTATATATATTTAATAATTAATTTATTATCTAGTTCAGATAGAGGCACTCTGGCACACTGTTGCTTCCTAACTTCTTCTCCTCAGTTTATATTTAGGATACCTCACCGTCTTCCCGTTCCCCATAATAGTGACTGGTATAGATTTAGACTCATGAAAAATATAACAAACTTTAAAGAGTAGGTATTATTTTCCAAAGTCCAGGCTCTCAGGAATGGCTCCGAATATTATGTTTTATGCTAAAGCCATAGGCGTTGTAGGCTACGTTTGTATAAAAATAAAATGGTACATCTGCAACACAAACTTAGTATTAATGTTCATTCAATAAGATTAATGTTACAGTTATCTGTTTCTCCTTGCGTGTGTTGGGTTTTGCATGGAGAACATGGTGTTTGTCAATAACCCATTCATTCGGTTATGGCATACAAACACATCAGGACTATGAATGATCAAAGCTATTATCTGTGTATCCCCCAATAACAAGATTCATTTGGGTTCATTTTACAACTGTCATTCATCATTCAATTACACGATGATTTGTACTGTCAAGAACACATAGTGCGCCCCGCCCTGAGTATATGCTGGGCCATGCAGCACGGGAGGAGCCGTGGAGAGCGGTGTGGTGTGTCGTGGCCCGGCACAATGCTGCCTCAGAGGGTGATGTGACCCTGCATCACTAGTGTGGCCTCGCCTGTCAAGTCCACTCGACCGTCGTCCCTCACGGTGACCGTCATGTCGCCCCCTCGCGGGGACACCTGTCTACCTGCCGGTGGAGGGAGGGTTAGGGGTTGACCTCTGTATCATCTTCATCATCAACCGTCATGTAGTCCACTATAGAACAGAGGCCCTTCTTAACGACATCCACTTCTCTCCGTATAATAATGTATTCCTACCACTGAGCTTTTAGTTCTGTCAAGAAGCTTTCAAATGGGCCGTGTGGGTAGTGTTTAGCACAAAACTGGCTCACTGTGAGAGAAGTTTGATGAACACTTCAACGGAGCAAGGGAAACACGTATGCCCAGCGATCTGCTTGTGCCCGGCGATCCTAACCTAAGGAGACGTAAGAGTCACTCACATTTCAGGGAAGGGCGTCCAAGCTGTTCAGACCAAAAAGGCCCCAACACCGTATGAGCTGATCCTAGTAAAAAGACAGATAAAAAGGCACATCAGAAAGATAAATATCACACTAATACTGTATGTAATATTTGCGTTTGTACAATGAATAAAAAAATAATAATAATAAATCCAGGTACGAGTTAGATCAACAGGTATATGTGCACTGGCTTCATGTCATATACCTCATAGCTATCAATGAGAGGAATATAAAAATAATAATCGATATCTGTTCAGCTTATACTGACTAACCTGTGACGGGATCCTCCGGGATGCCATTCCACGGCGCAAAGTAGCGCGAGTAGCAGTGGTAGTCTGCCTCGTCTTGGCCACCCTCCAGCGTGAGGATGACGCCCTTCACTAGCGACCCGTCGTGCCTCCTTTGAAGATCTCCGACGTCCATTTGGAGAGCCTCAAGTTGTTGTCTGATAGAAGAATTAATTAAGTAGTAGAATTGATGGCTGCTTCCCTAAAATTGACTTGACAATCGTGATCATTGCTATCATCTATCACTTGGCATTTCCCAACGTTCTAATGTTACTGTACTTCATACCGCTCTGCCAGTGGTTCTAATTCATCCTTTCACATGGGTCTGTCAGTTAAGATTTCTGCAGTTCCTGGGCTGCCACTGTTACTTAAGTTATCTATCTGTCATCCGTTATGGGCGAGTCACTATATTACGAATACCAATGAGCCTTGCCAATACTAAGCTTAAACAAGGAATAATACATTTGCTCGGAGCGTTAAGCGAATAGATGTACTGAATCACAGATGAATACGATTAATGCATACAATTAACATAAATACGACAAATACGTTTAACAGTGAGGCTTGACAATATTAAACTCTATATAAGGAATAATACTTTTGATCGCCACGTTAAGCAGAGAAATGTACGGAACCACAAATGAATGCCATGGACTCTGAGAACGCACCTGGAGCAAGACTGATGAAGACGCACCAAGAGCTTTTTACTGGTTCTCGAGAGGAGTACCTGAGACACTGGCAGACCTCCACTGGCTACCTTCAGGAGGCCTGCCAGCTGGGCCTCCTCGGCGGGGTCAAGGGGCCGCGGAGGGTTGGCGGGAAAGTCTAGGGTAATGAGGGTGCCATCCCGTTTTGCTACCAGCACCCCGCTCTTCGTGTCAAACTCCAGTCGAGCGTTGGTATTCCCTGCACAGAGTAAGAGTATGAGTATATGAGTATGCTTATGTGTATTCACTGATTATGCAACACGATTCCTCTTTTGTCCTAAGCATTAGCACTATGCTGTAATGCGTCTCATATGACTCTCTCTCTCTCTCTCTCTCTCTCTCTCTCTCTCTCTCTCTCTCTCTCTCTCTCTCACACACACACACACACACACACACACACATGATTTACCTACTTAAAGCATAATCATGGAGTTAATGAGGAAAGCGTGACCCTGGATATAACAATTTCTCTCAAAACAACACAACAGGAGTGGCCCAAACCGAGGCAGTGGAAGAGAACGTGGGCGGTGGCCAGGGTGGCGTGGCCGCACAGGGGCACCTCATTGGTGGGGGTGAACCAGCGAAGGGAAAAGCGGCCACATTCCTGCCACGGCCTCGTCCCTCCCGCCGCGGGAGTGACGTAGGCAGTCTCCGATAGATTAAGCTCGGCAGACACTTGTTGGAGAGTTTGCTCATCCGAGACCTATGGAGTGAAAATGATAGAATTTGTTTGTCTACCTTACAGCAAAATCTTTTCAAGTACATAAATTACGAGGACATATATGAAAGGCCTCTCCTAGCAGATTTCCATCACCGCACAACTTTTAATTTTCTGAGCCTCTTATTCATGTATTTTTTAGTCGTAACATTACTGTCACAGAGGCTAGCAACAATGACCATGACGGGCAACCTTGAAGTGACTCGCCACTCGCCGCTTGTCTCCACGCAGCAAACGTCCTACCCGGTGACCGGACTACACTGCCGCCACAGTGTTTGCTTACCAAAAAGGGAATGAACTTGATAAATTTTGATTCAAGGATATGAATGAACCGGTTCGCAAATAGGAGAGTGGATAATAGAACCAAAGAACAGCAATGTGGTGCGAAATGAGATTGGGGGTTAAAAAAAAAGTTAGACAAAATTTTTTTTATGAAAACGAGTAGATTGTTAAGCTAAATAAGTAGAATTTACCGAGACTTCCTTGTGCAAGCCTCTCAACTTCGAGTGTTAGAACAAAGGACAGGAACAATAGTGACGGGCAAAGGTCATGACTCGAGCAGGCATCGTAAGGTCAAGTGTAGATAAGGCTTATCATCTAGGAAAACAATAATAATGATAATATACCTGCAGCATGGGTATCACGGCTGCCGGGTTGCCGGAGAAGGGCCGCCTGGTGAAGGCGTCAACCGTGAACACGTCCAGCTTCATATCTACGAACAAAAATATCAGTTAATAAATGAAAACTAGTTAAAAAACACCCCGCTATTACTTCCCACCTGTCCACCTATCTCTCCCTTCCAGGTACTTCATCGATTAAACTGATTACCTAATTATAAGATATAATAGTGATCCTCTAACTCTTTCATTGAGACACACACACACACACACACACACACACACACACACACACACGGTAAGACAGCATATAATTTATCTGATGAGGAAGTTAAACGGTAACTTTTATATCTCAAATTTTGGTTGATTTACATTGTAACTTCGATAGATATCCTTCACTTCCTAATAGGTAATGGCGAGCTGACACACCACCATTAGCTTTAAGAATACACCCTTGCTGATGACTCTTCTTCCGAGAATAAAAAAAGAAATATCGAGCTGGAAGGCAGTACACCGCAGGTCACTGGTTAGACAGCATATTGTATATCTTTTAGCTTACTTTGCTGACCCCTTGTTTTGTTATTTGGTATTTTGCTTCTGCTTCTGCTGCGCCTGATATACAATAGATAGACTCAAAGTATATCAGCCTCGAGAAATCCGTATCCGATAACAAACCCACCTTCGTGACCCTGAATACATGGGTTGATTGTGACTGGTTTCATCACCCACTCCCACACAGAAAAAAAAATGTGCAAGTGGGCTTCATGTATACATCCGTTTGATAGAGGAAGACTATTGTATTACTTACTTGACGACGAATGTAGCTGGGAATGTGTCTTCACCACTTATCTAAGGGCAGCTGGGCGAGGAGCCTTGAGAGTTGAGACCTCCTCAAGGGCGGACTTCATACGTCTGGCAGCGGAATAATCACTACATTTCTCGAAAACTCTTACTCCTGCACGCTAGACCTGAATTGAATTGACTTTGTTTGTCTTGCAGACAAACCTCTTACTAGGCTAGTTACAAAAAAAATAACAGTCTCCATTGTACAAAAATACAAACACAAGTTGAGGTTAGTTAACAGAAAAAGGAATTGGAATGTAAATACTGACCATATTCCTGAGTAGGTACACATGCAGTTACCTAGATCATCACCTGGCAGCAAACTTTGGGTACTCTTTAATAATGGCAGCTACAATGTCATGATTAATGAACCAGGCGACAAGGGAAGGCACATCACTTATACCCTGTGGACGGTAGCAGGCTATGGCAGGACACTCAAGGACATAATTGATGTTGTAAAGTGTGACCTCCTGGCGTGGCACACACAGCACAAGACTCGGGTGGGGCACCACTCACCTCCCAGTAGTATTTATACCCTTGTCTAAGACGCATTACAACAAGATCAAATAAGGCACTCTTTCTACCGTAGGTGACATTAGTGTCTTGCGAAACATGGACATAGTGGATAGAGCTTGGACTACCCCTCTCATAGCAGCTGGCAATGTCAGAGTCGATTGAGCTTTGTGTGTAGAGTTTCAGTCTGCCCTTGATATAATTATAAGTATATTCTGCAGGAGTGCCTTCTAGAGTCCTATTAAGGGCACGGGGAGCCAAAGTATCCGCTTGTTCATTAAAAGGGATGCCCACATGAGATGGCACCCAAGTGAAGTGAACCCGATGATTATCCCTCTCTAAGCCGTCAATGGCAAGAAGACACTGATGTACAATATCGCCGTCACATGGAAAGGTAGACAGTAGTTTATATAATGCCCCTTGACTATCAACAAAGAAGAATACATCTTAAGCAAAAGGAACCACAACATGTAGTCCTTCAAGAATGGCATAGAGTTCTGCACGCGTGGAAGACAGGTGATCTGGAAGCCTCTTGGAGATCTCAATATCAGTGTAGGCATGTGGGCTATCACAACTGCGGATAAAGACACCACAACCTGATTTGCTGCCATCAATAGACCCATCACAATAAATATGGACAGCATGAACCAATTAAGGGGTAGGTTGCTAGTTTTTTCCATGAAATATGAGTTAAGTTCATGAGGAAACAATGCTGATTTTTGGAGTTTGTAGCTGTTCTGTGTCCACACTAATACTATGAGGTCTCCAAGAGGGGTACATAGGAGAATGGACAATGTTAAAATATAGGATTACAATATCAAGTCTGTTAAGCAATTCAAGAAGGTGACGTAGATAACGCCGCGCATTTCGTAATCGAACTTCTTATTCCTTGTTCCAACTTGAAGGACCTGGCACTTGTCTACGTTAAAGGGCATCTCCCATCAAAGAGAGAGAGAGAGAGAGAGAGAGAGAGAGAGAGAGAGAGAGAGAGAGAGAGAGAGAGAGAGAGAGAGATGGGTGCTGAGACAGAGGCCGTTGTGTTCCCTATCTACCCTATAATCTGCTAGCGTCAACAAAATTTCAGGTGTCAGGGGCCAAAACAGTGTATCGTTGCCAATCTGCTTTCTTTTTAATTATTGCGGGAGAACGGCATATATTTATAATGGAATTAAAATAACAATTACTTTATATTGATATTGGCGGCCTAATGAGGAATGTCAGGTCTCAAGAAGGCTTAACCTGTGAGTACTATTAGCACTCCGTGACGTCACACCAACGCATTTTGGGGCCGAGATAGTCTGTCCTCCCTCGCCCTAGAGCGAGGCAGCGGGCTCACTCTTATACGAGGTATCGCCCTATACAGGTGAAGACAGAGCCGCTCTGTGTTCAATATACTTTGGCTATAATATTATATTTGAGGACTCTTATACGAGGTATAGCCCCATACAGAAGTGTCGAAGCAAGTCTGACTGATATGGTAGGCTGCCGGGCCGCCGTCAAGACCAAAGCCAGCATGCTCGGCGGGAGGAGGAAAGAGGGGAAAGGGTGTGGGTGTCATTCTCAGGTTGATGAGTGGTGTTAAGACCGAGTGAGCACTGAGCAGGCTACGTGTTACCCCTGGTTAGTGGGAACACTTGATATGTTTTCTTCGTGTGTTGGTGCTACTTATTCCCATGTTTGCATGTTATGTAAGGTGTTAATGTTAACCTGTGTTCTGGGAACCTACACGTGTTATAAGTGTTGAAAGTGACATGAAAGTTAACCAAAAAAGTGGACCCTGTCCCTTGACCCTTAGTTCACCATCAGAATCTCTTAGGCTGGGGTCACACATACACGGTTCAGCGATACGTTTCACTGCGGATTGAATTTTGGCTGTTCCTTGCGGACTGTTACGGATAGTGGCAGATTATGGCGGATGGCTATACGTTTCATTGTGGATAGCTATCCGCGTTGAACCGTATCGCTGAATCGCGTATGTGTGACTCGGCCCTTTACAAATATATTTACCTCAAGTAATATTCTCAAAGTCACTCTACCCATATTATTTGGCAGATGATAATCCTGTGTGCGATAACGGTGCCTTATAAGACTTGGTAAATAAAATTACTGATATTACTCTCTGGTTTAAGTGATCAACAATTAACCGTGGCACTGTGTGGGAGACCTCTAGTGCATCAGGGTCGGGGCCTCGGAACTTCATACGTCTGGCAGCGGAATAATCAATACATTCCTCGAAAACTCTTACTCCTATCTGGACTTGATACAACACAAAATATTTCATTGTAAAGATATTCGTACAACCATACAAACGTTAGGACAACACTGCGAAACAAATCAGGATCGATATTCTCAGACGCTTCCACTTCTCACATCAACTATTTCCAAAGGCCGAATATGAAATAATCGAGTTCTAATGAATGCTTTTTTAAGTTTCTGGTACACAAGAAGGCTCAAACTACCACCAGAGTCATAAAACTAACCATGGATATGCCCAAAACTTCCACGAAAGCCTTGTGAAAAGTGTGTGCTTAGGCGCCGGGACCCCGGGACGAGCCTACGAGGTGACGGGGTCCGGGAGGCGGAGTGCCGGGAGTGGCAGAGTGGAAGCAGATACGCATCATTACACACCTCCCAGCTCCCACACGGGGCAGCAGAACGTGCCTCTTCGTCGCCACAGCCACCATGGGGAAATTCTCCGGACGTCGAGCGCTGGTGACCGGCGCCGGCGCTGGGATCGGGCGAGCCACGGCCCTCAAGCTGGCTGAGATGGGGGCGGAGGTGTTCGCACTCAGCAAAACCCTCGCCAATCTTGAGTCCCTGAAGGAGCAGTGCCCGAGTATCAGCATCATCTGTGTCGACCTGGGAAACTGGACCGAGGCGCGGGAGGCGGTCAAGAAGATCACCCCCATCCACCTGCTCGTGAACAACGCCGCGTATGCCTCGCTGGCCCCCTTCCTGGAGGCAACACCGGAGAGCTTCGACAAGATGTTCAATGTCAACGTCAAGTCCATCATGAACATCACTCAGGTGGTGGCCGGGGACCTGGTGGCCAGACAGTCAAGAGGAGCCGTGGTGAACCTCTCCTCGCAGGCAGGACAGCGCGCCTTGCAGGACCACACAGTGTACTGCTCTTCGAAGAGTGCCGTGGACATGATGACGAAAATGATGGCACTGGAGCTAGGCCCTAAAGGCATACGAGCCAACGCTGTGTCCCCGACAGTGGTCATGACTGACATGGGTCGCGTGGGCTGGTCTGAGCCGGCCAAGGCAGACCCCATGAGGGCCAGAATACCCCAGGGGAGGTTTGCAGAGGTGGAAGACGTGGTGAACGCCATCGTGTACCTCCTATCTGATGAGAGTGACATGGTGAACGGTACTTTGTTGGCAGTCGATGGAGGGTTTTTGGCTGCATAATTTATACACCCTGTATCATGGTGTATCTGTGATGTAATAAAGTCTTTGTGGTTAATAAGATTATTCATTATCCCGTAATAATTGACATGGGAAGGTAATCATTGACAGAGTAAGGTAATAATTGACGGGTTAAGGTAATGATTGACTGGGTAAGATAATACGTCAGGGTAAGGTAATAATTGACAGGGTAAGGCAGTAGTTGACAGGGTAAGGTAAAAATTGACAGGGTAAGTTGATAAATTAATTGACAGGGTAAGGTAATAGTTGACAGGGTATAGTAATACATAATTGACTGTGTAAGGTGATAATTGACAGGGTAATATAATAGTACCTAAATACTTGTCAGGGTAAGGTAATAGTTGACAGGGTAAGGCAATAACTGATTGAGTGAGGCAAGAGTTGACATTACTTATAACTTTTTTCTTGCGAACTTTCAATAAAAACAGCCCAGTAAACCACGGCCCAGGCAACCCTCTTCAACACCCTACAGCCACGTACCATTGAAAAGGAAAGTGTGTGAATAAGAAGAGACCGAGACCGAGCGGTACAGGCCAAAAGAAGAAGAGGAAGTGTGTGTGGGACGTGAACCTGTCATTACTATGGTGTGCCCGTGTCTGTGTGCCTGTCATGACCTTCCACCGAGTGTGTAACAGGTGTCAAGCAACTCTAGTGCTGTGGAGTTATACGTGAGTGACTGGTTCCTCATTACCCATATTACCTCTTCGTATTTACCTATTTGTGATTTTCAGGGCCTGAGCCAAGCTGGGATACTCGTCTTTTTGTCTCTGTTAGTCCAAGCTCTCCTTCATTTGCTGGGATAGTCCTGTCTTTTTGTCTGTATTTGTCCAAGCTCTCCTTCATTTGCTGGGATAGTCCTGTCTTTTTGTCTGTATTTGTCCAAGCTCTCCTTCATTTGCTGGGATAGTCCTGTCTTTTTGTCTGTATTTGTCCAAGCTCTCCTTCATTTGCTGGGATAGTCCTGTATTTTTGTCTGTATTTGTCCAAGCTCTCCTTCATTTGCTGGGATAGTCCTGTCTTTTTGTCTGTATTTGTCCAAGCTCTCCTTCATTTGCTGGGATAGTCCTGTCTTTTTGTCTGTATTTGTCCAAGCTCTCCTTCATTTGCTGGGATAGTCCTGTCTTTTTGTCTCTTTGTCATTTCGATAAACTTGGCATTATCAAAGTCACAGTTTTTATCCTTCAGACATAGTATACCGTAGTCCTTTTTTTCAGCTTGTGTGTGTGTGTGTGTGTGTTCAGCTTACCTTGCCAATGCTCCCAAGGTCAATTATTACCTTACTGTGGTATACATATTACAGTACCTTGTCAACTTTTACCTTATCCTATTAAGTATTACCTTATCCTGTCAACTATTATCTTATCCTGTCAGTTATTACCTTACCCTATAAACTATTACCTTACTCTGTCAATTATTTCCTTACCCTGTCCGCTATTACCTAACCCGGTCAATTGTTAGCTTACCCTGTCAATCATTAGCTTACCCTGCAACTATTAGCTTACATCAAGGTGCTGTAAGACACTAATATTACCTTGTCACAGTTCTCCTCAAGGTCAAGGTCCTGTAAGATGTTAATATTACCTTGACAGTGTTCTCTTCAAGGTCAAGGTGCTGTAAGATGCTAGTATTACCTTGACAGTTCTCTTGAATGTACTGTAGGACACTGATATTACCTTGTCACGGTTCTCCTCAAGGTCAGGGTGTCATAAGACTAATATTACTGGTAATTTTTTTATATATATCTGTTGTAGATCATTTGATTAACCGGACATAAATTTATCTAGTTTTGCACCCATCACAGCAGTTTGGCACTATTTCTGATGTAGTATCTTGTCATACTATTAGTCTTGCTACATAACCAGTTCCTGCAGAAATGGCTAAATGGGTGGCTCAAAGGACAACAAAGCCTGGCTCCTTGGTAGGAGGTGATGTTGGGCCTAAAGGGGATCATAAGGGGCAAAGCTCCTCCTCTTGTTAGAAAGTGATGTAAAGTTTAGCTTGATTGGTGAAGTTTAGTTTGATTGGTGAAGTTTAAATATTTATGATAAATACTTAATACACTTCACAATACAGTCATACCTCAGTTTATGAGCTTAATTTGTTCTGACATTTTACTCACAAACCAAAAAACTCATTAACCAAATGAACACACACTGTAGTCCTGAAAAGACAATGATTCCACACGAGCACAAACGTAAGCGGACATGAGAGCTCAGGTGCTACCCCTGTGAATGTACAATGCGGACTGAGACCCCATGCCCATTGTTTCCTGCTCTGAATGCTCTCGTCTTGCAGCAAACAAAGGGAACCCACTTTCGCATCTTCGACTTGTACAAACAGGATGCTCATACTGAAATGCCAGAATTTTCTCTTTTTTTACAGTCCCACACAACCTCTGTGTGTAAACAAACACACGAGAAATTAATCCAGGCAAGGAAAGGTTTTGCCGGCGCCGGGGATCGAACCCATGACCAGTGAGACGGGAGAACCACTCCTTAACCAGTCGGCCAAAGAAGTACCCCCCTAGCAGAGTGAGTTGTGGGAGGCATGCCCATCAGGCAAATTGCCGCACTACACGGCTCCCCATTCCTATGGAGATTAATTTCTGTGTGTTGAGATTTCCCATTTTCTATGAACTTCGGAGAGCATGGGCCATCACTCTACCTGTTGCCCACTCGGGGTGACACAGCAGAACCACAGGAGAGGATGCCACTGCCTTGCCACCAGTGAAATGTCAGAATCTTCTCTTTTTCTACAGTCCCACATGACCTCTGCATGTAACAAAACACACGAGAAATTAATTCAGACAAGGATAGGTTTTGCCGGCACCGGGGATCAAACCCACAACCAGCAAGACGGGAGAGCCACTCCTTAACCAGTCAGCCAAAGAGGTACCCCCCATGCAGAGTGAGTTATGGGAGGCTCGCCCATCAGGCAAATCGCCGCACTATATTACAACTAGTCACCACTCATAAACCAAGGTATTTTTTGTGATTTTTGTTTTGCTCGTAAATCAAAACACTTGTAAAGTAAGGCACTCGTAAACAGAGGCATTACTGTATATACACTGTTGTCAATGTGGTGGTCGAGGCGGCAGACTAACTCCAAAGGCGGGAGAGCCCACCTTCCTCACCTCATGGTGTTATGGAGGCTTAAGTGCTTATTTTCCTTGTTCCTGTGTATTGAGAGGAAAAAGTTTTTTTTCTGGAGAGATTTAATGTGTTTGCTATTAATTTTTTATTTTTTATGGAAATCAGTATTTTTTGTGAGGGGGGCAAGTGGGAGGGACACTTGGGATACCTGTGATTTCCACAGAGTGGTCATCAGATTAATTAATAATATCAAAACTTACCACATATTAACAGCTTTGCAAGCCATTGAGACAGGTGCAGTTATAGATATTTACCCCGTCTACAGTAGGAGAGCTGGCACTTTACTATAAAAACATCCATCGGTTAAAAACTAATAGTAACTGACAGAGTCCCACAATAACCAGTAAGGTCTTTTTGTTGATAATATCAATAAATGTAATTATGAAGTTTAATGAGCTTAATTATTTTTTAATTCAAAGTAACATGATTAAGTTTAATTTCTTATTAATATGATCCAAATTTGACTAAATATATATAAATAAACAAGTTGGCAGCTTTCATCAGTATTTAATAGACAGGGATACAGCCTGAATAGATTAACCATCCCCCACACCTTACCAAAGATTGCTGGCCTGTGGAATATTGGCCTCTTCACAGTTCACATTCATATCATATCATTTTACTTATTTATTTGATACATAATAATGTCAAATGGACACTGTGGAGGGAGTAGTATGAAAGTTGCCCAAAACAATGAGTGCGACTTGAGGGGGGCCACTAATTTAACATGGAGCTGAGTTTAGCATCAAAAGCTTTCTCTCCAAATACCTACATACATTTCAGTAGGAACATAGATTGAAATATGAGGCATGGAGTTGAGTGTGCTTCAGCCTCACACACATTACATACTCATCAATCAGAGTAACCTAAACAACAAATGGCTATAGTTGGCTGGAGATGCCTATAGCTACCCCCTTAAGACAGGCACTATTGGTTATGCCAGAACAGCAGTAGATGTACCCACCATCATTGACCTTGCCCCTGCCAGGCCTCCTCATCTCTGAGTCCCAATATATCCACCTTCATCCTTCCAAGCTCATTTGATAAATCAGGCAGTTGATGATCCTTGAAAAGGCTCAGGATGTTCCAGATACCCACATTCAAAACCCAGTGAAGGTTTATGCCAGGCCTTATCCTGCAGGTGGCTGCCACATAAGCCTTATCCCAAAAACGAAAAGCAGGGTTGGGGGGCACTTTCCCCCTTCAGGATGCGGGGTTTGCTGTGCACCCATCATAAGGAGCAGGCTCATCTGATATAAATTCATCAAGGAAGCCCACCTCATGGTTGGGCTCCTGCCTCTACCTCTTATCCTGAGGCAGGGTTGATAGTTTTACAGGGAAAAGTTACTGGCCCCACCACTAACAAACTAGATCAGAAACTGTACTCACTCTTGTATGTGGATAGGGTGATTGAATTATTTAAAGAAATCAAATAAGTAGTGGCATTAATAGATTGATCATATATTAGAACAACAAATACTTTGGCACCTTACAATTTCCCTATAGAGCCCCAAGTGATTGCATGTATTGTTTGTTCACTGTCAATAGTGCAAGTTTTAACAGTTTTGCAGAACTTTATTTTCCTCGGCAAAAAGGAGTAGATAAGTTTTCTTTCTGTCTCCATTTTTCACTGTTGCTACTTTTAACGAATTATTCACATTTCATGTTTGCCCAGGAAATTCTCATGGGAAAGCTCTATCTGAGGAACTTTATCAGAAAATTCAGGGTTGGGGCTGATAGTACTTTCTTTACCATACATACATACTATTTTGTAGGTGTAGGAGAACAGCGGGAGGATTTTTTTTATTTTTTTATTTTTTTATTTTTTTTTTTTGTGTGTGTGTGTGTGTGTGCGCACACCTCACCTATTTGTATTTTGATTGTGTAAAGACAAGCTTCATTCTCCCATTTCTATCACATTTTTCCTTATGATTACTAAAATTTGTGTATCGGCAATTTTTTTTCTGTGTGTGTCAGTGTGTGTGTGTGTGTGCTTGACAAAATTTAAGATTACATACATAATGATATGAATGATTTACATGGCTATAAATAGTATGAAAAATGCGTATATAAGGGATTTTTCCAACAAGCATTATCAGAGGTAAAGTGGGTATTGTTCAACGTAAATGGAACGAAACACGTTAGTAGAGAACAAGAGTTGATTATATCCAGCAAACATATGAAGAGGAAAGGCAAATCAAGTAAAACAAAGAAAACAAACATGTATAAATCTGGCAATGTTTTTTTTTTATAGTATCCGTGCACAACCTGTTGACGTGACGTTATTTAGGAAAACTGAGTGGATAGATAAGAACCTTTTTCATGGCAGACTCACCCAATTAAAGCTTTAACTCTACGGAAAAAATGTATCCTCTTTCGCCTGTTTCAAGGTCTGTGAATCTTTGGAGTAACCAAAGTACCCGGTGGTTAATATATAAATATATATATATATATATATATATATATATATATATATATATATATATATATATATATATATATATATATATATATATATATATATATATATATATATATATATATAAAACGACACCACCAACGGGCAGCTCAATGAAGCCTTCCACGCCGTACTTTGGCAATCGTACCTTTGTTTGGTGTTAGCTCATCCCTGACATATAAACAGAGGAAGGTGTTTGGGTGTGCTGTGTGGATGTGTGCTGTGCTGTCGAGGCAGTCCATGTCGATATTGAAAACTTTGAAAGATAGGTTGATGAGAGAGAGAGATAGAGGGGGGGGGGGGGAGGCAGTATAAAGGAAGGTGTGTGTCGGGGATGTGGCAAGGCTCAGCTAAGTTAAAGCCGACTCGTCACATAGCTGTCATGAGGTGAGTTAATTACTTCTGACGTTGACATCCACTGTTACACGCGGTGACGATCCTCGAAAGCCGTCTTACTCTCATGTAATGAATAGCTTTACGGTGTGATATCCCCGAACGTCTATTTACTTGTATATGAAATTAATGATTCCTTGTCTTGACACCTTTTACTTGTTATCACTCCCGTCCCTCTCATACTCAATGATTGGATATTTCTTGTGATTAAGCAGGGGATGCGTTATCAAACCAATTATTTATGTTCCTGAATTTTACCTTACTGTCCGATTTGCCTTATGAGAAACCGATCTCGAAGTCTCATAAAATGAAAAATTAATGGGAAAAAAATGTTACGATTTGGTTGACTAACATTTACATCAGCATGTCTCGGCATACATTTCAGTGATACATACATACAGTAGTTATATCTGTAGTTTAGATCAAGCACAAGTTAAATACCTCTTGGCCGAGCTTTAGTGACTGAGATAGTAATATAATTAGTGATTCATGGAGCTTCCAATTTATTAGTGGACTGAAGGTCAAGGAACGTTTATGACCCCAAAAATCATAATTTACAATGGGGATGAGTTTAAAGGTTACCGCATTTAATATTTTATCGTACCGGCAAACCAATTCCGATGTCATATATATATATATATATATATATAAATATATATATATATATATATATATATATATAAATATATATATATATATATATATATATATATATAT
The DNA here is from genome assembly GCF_024679095.1 of Eriocheir sinensis. Classification (NCBI taxonomy): domain Eukaryota; kingdom Metazoa; phylum Arthropoda; class Malacostraca; order Decapoda; family Varunidae; genus Eriocheir; species Eriocheir sinensis. The sequence continues at coordinate 1,828,545 of NC_066554.1, read as the reverse complement.
ATATATATATATATATATATATATATATATATATATATATATATATATATATATATATATATATATATATATAATTTTACAGTTTATTCGTGGACTGAGCGGTGTTTCCAAATCATGGAGGCAGTGAGACTGTAGCTTATCCCATCATGGTGACTGGAAACTTAAGTGTGTGCCAATTACGTATACATACCGGATGTGTAATGATGTAGCAGTAAAGGAAACGGCTCAAGGGCAAAAAAGAAAAAGTAATGAGAAAAAAAGCCCGCTAAACACCGCACCTACAAAGTTTAGAAGAGTGGTCAAAAGGGAGGTCAATTTCGGAAGCAGAGGTGTCAATACTCTCCTCTTGAAAGAGTTCAAGTCGTAGGCAGGGGGAAATTTGGTTTGCAATGTATTACGTTACCACATTATGATAACAGGGTTAACACCTACTTCATTAAATCAAGTAAGTTTTGTTTAGTGCGTAATGCTGCATGTTTGCGTTACGTACCAACCGGATGCCATACTTCCAGTGTGAGGCTTGGTGGTGGGCGTCGCTCGCTAGGCAGGCTATTGAATGGCGGGGATGTAATTACGGCAACACTTGTGAGCCCGGCCAGCAGGTGACGTCCATTTCCTTTTGAACCCTCACATCTGCAAAGGTGACTATAAGCGGCTCAGTCAATAGGTGGGTGATGTGTGAAGGAAATTACGACCGTGAACTTGCAGCAGTGACTAATAGCAACTGACCAAATTTCGTCTTCATTCTTTTCCTCCTTATTAGGTATGTATGCACTGTTTCTTATGGCCCAGACTATTCTTGTATTTTGTTGTTTTCTCCATTCATTCATTCATTCCTATGGTTGTAGAGGGAAGACATTTTTTCCCGTGTTTTCATTGGTCTCAACACAGGCGCGCCATGGTACCGCACCGTAGCTGGACGAGAACCACGTTGACTAGCTTATGAGAAAGATCAGGCGTGCATATTTTTATTATTATTATTGGTTGTCAAGGGAAGACATTTTTTGCCGTGTTTTTCATTAGTCTAATGTTCTAAACACAGGCGCGCCATGGCAACCGCGACGTGACTGGGCGAGAGCCACGTTGACTTGCTTCTGGGAAAGATCAAACATACATTTTATTCTTTTTCATTACCTCCCCGTTCCATGCAGCTCATTTTGGCATTAAACTCTTTCATTCCATTCACAACTATATGTGTGATGCCATTAATACGTCCCATATGAATCACCTTAACTTGTTTATGGGAAAGACCAGGCGTGCATTATATTCTCTTTTTATTACCTCTCCGTTCCATGCAGATCATTTTGACATTAAACTCTTCTTTTCTATACTATTCGCAGCAGTGGGTGATACTACTATTACGTCACGTACGAAAAGAGCTCTTATGCCGTTTCCTGTCGTCAGAGAACGCGTGATGCCTAACCGATTACACCATAAGATGATAAGAACCATTGTCCGACGCATCGATAAGGAATTCAATAATCACGTTGAAACTTTTGCTGGCGTGGCACAACCTCCCCTTGACAACCGGTAACAATGACCAGCAGGTGGGTCAGGGGGCCTCACCCAGCACATTCCTCCACACTGACACAGCATTCAGGGTTGCGGAGAAGCATGAGGAGTACGGCGGTGTGATTATGAGTACGGTTCCTCGAAGATAAATGATGGCAGACGTTGGAAGTAGTGAGATGTGGTAAGCTGGGGAAGGGACCGGTGCCAAGAGTGACGGGATGTTAGGGCGGGGGGACCTCAGCAGGGGCGTGGTGCGCGGCATTGCTGAGAGCGGCAACGTGCGGTGTAAAGGTGCGTGCTGTGTTGTCAAAGTGGTGTACCGGTGCTGTACGTCTTGCCTCCGTTGTCGTCTGGAGCAGTGTTTGTGGCAGGTGACATAGCTGTCCTCGTTAGCCATTTCAGCGTCGGGTCTCGTCGCTGTCACCCGGTGTTTGTTGATAGTCCTTCTCTATGAAAATAATGGCTTTGATAACATGGCGTGGCTGCGCGGCTGCATGTTCACTACAATGACACATTTCTCTAGTAATCATTTGATCTTTATTCATTTAATAATCAGTCATTTCATTCTAGTAATTGGTGGACCCAAATAATGAAAAAATACACTTAAGCGTTGGATAATCGTAAGGAGAACAAATGTAATCACCTGTCCTTATTGTTCCTATGGGAAGCCCCCCCACAGGGAAGATATATCTTAGGGACACTAAAATACAGATAAATATATATTTGTAACCGTCCTACGGGGGCCACCCCCCACAGGGAAGGTATATCTTAGGGACACTAAAATACAGATAAATATATATATTCGTAACCGTCCTACGGGGCCCACCCTTTTGACCCGTCAAAGTTTTCCTGTTTCTGGCTGTTGGTTTATCGCTCTAGCTGCTGGTACTTCTATTACTACTACTAGTACTGCAAGTAATAATAATAATTATAATAATATCAATAATAATAATAATAACTAATAATATTGATAATATTGTTGTACTCCACTTGTCTACCCCTCACACAGGCAGACAGGTGCTCTCCCAATTACTTAAACTGGGCTCGCTATGGAAAACACAGTGCTCCCACGAGGCGGACAGCAGACACAAAGACACTCCGGCGGACACACTCGCACACACCCACAGAGCACACAGCGAGGCACAATTAAATACAGGGCGGACTTTCTTGGGGTTTACTAAGCAATAGGACGTTGTACAATCCTTATAAGTCCAAGGGGGAGGCAGTCAAGGCACAAATCACAGGCGATTAAGTCCTAAGGCACAGAGCACAGGCGAGCGCGTCCTTTGTCTTCTCTCCGTCTCCACTCTTCCTCGCCGCATGGCGTCCCTCTCCAGCCCGCCCCCTCAACGGGGCCGCAGGGAACCCTCATTACGTCACGTGGCGCCAATTACAATTTAAACTAAGCTAAGCCTTGGCGTAACACTACCCCCCCCTTAAGCGCAGGCGACCCGCCTCGCCAACTTAACAAAACAAATAAAACATAACTGGGGAACTAAACAAATCATTCTGTATCAAAATCTGTAAGCCATCCTGGCCTCCTCCTCTCACGTCTTGGTCGTCGCGGTGGAGGTGAGGGCGAGGGAGAGGCAGCGGGCTGGTCCAGGTCACCAGCAGAGCCGGCCTCCAGGTCGGCGTCTCCACCTGCCTCCTCCTCCACATCATCCGCGACCTCGACGTCCACCGGGTCAAGTTCTGCCCGGTCCTCCTCGTCACTACTGGGGTAGTCAGGGTCCTCCTCAGCGCCAGTACCCCAGGAGTAACGGCCCGGCCCATGGTAGCGCCAGAGCCGGTCAACGTGGACGACAGAGGAGCGTTTGCGGCCCCTCCTGATGCGGTAGGTGACAGCGGACAGGACTGCAATCACCGTGTAGGGCCCCTCCCAGGGACTCTGCAGCTTCGGTGATAACCCTTTCTTCCGGCGAGGGTTATGCAGCCACACTCTGTCACCCACCGCATACTTCACGTCCCGCATGCGGCGATCGTAGTAGTCCTTCATCGCCTGGCCTGCCACTCTGGTGATGGACCTCGACCAGGTTCTCCTGCAGCGCGGCAGCGAAGCCAGAGGTGACAGTCGGCAGGCCCACGTCCGGCGGCCGCCCCGTCGCCAGATCCACGGGGAGTCTGAGCTCGCGGCCAAACATAAGACGTGCGGGTGTATAGTCAGTGGCCTCGTGCACAGCGGACCGGTACGCCATCAGCATTGCGGGCAACTTGACGTCCCAGTCCTCCTGGTTTGCCCCGCAATACTTGGCCAACTGCTGTGCGAGTGTCCGGTTGAACCGCTCCACCATCCCGTCCGACTGCGGGTGGAGTGGCGTCGTTCGGGTCTTCCGCACTCCCAGCAAGTCGCAGCACTCACGGAACACACGGGACTCGAACTCACGGCCCTGGTCTGAGTGCAGTTCTGACGGCACACCGAACCGGGTGAAGCACTCGTTTACTAGGACACTCGCCACTGTTTCAGCCTCGTGGTTCGGGAGCGCATACGCCTCAGGCCACTTCGTGAAGTAGTCCATCACGACGCATACGAAACGATTGCCCCGGGGCGTCATGGGCCAGCAATATCTACAGCAACCCGCTCCATTGGCGCCCCACGCTGTACAACTGAAGCGGAGCCCGATTCCGGCGTGTGGGGCCCTTTTTCGCACTACAAACGTCACAGGCCCGACACCACTCGGAAACGTCGTTCCGCATACCGACCCAGTAGAAGCGCTGGCGGAGACGTTTAAGGGTCTTTTTCTCGCCCAAGTGGCCACTAGTAACACCGGCGTGCAACTCCCGTAACACCTCAGCACGCTTTGCACGGGGTACCACCACTACCCAGGCGTCTCTGCCCACTCCGCCTAACACCTCCCAGCGCTTTACTAGCACTCCCCACCGGTCCAACCGCAGCGTCTCCCACCGGTCCAACCGCAGCGTCTCCCACTGGTCGACGAGGCACTTAGTGGCAGGACTCTCCGCCGACACTTCCTCCCACCGGGGTCGCTCCCCGCTGGCCCTGAGCCAACGCACTACAGGAGCAAGAGCGGGGTCTGCGCTCTGTGCCTCACGCCACCGGTCGTTGCCTTCAGTGGCGTTGGCAGGCACTGTTAAGCGTCGGCAAACAGGGTCAGGGTCCCGACGCGCCTGGTGTGAGTAGCTTGCCTCACACGGGCTCTGACTCACGGCGTCAGGTCCTTCAGGGACGGAATGTGAGCTACCTGCCTCACACGGGCGTCGAGTCACAGGGTCTGGGTCCTTGCTAGCACAGTGAGAGCAACCTGCCTCACACGGGCGCCGGCTCAAACTATCGGCGTTGCTGTGCACACGACCCGGGCGGTGAACAATCCGGTAGTTGAACTGCTCGAGCCTTCCCAACCACCTCGCCAGCTGACCCTCCGGCGCCTTCAGTGTTTTCAACCACTGCAGGGCAGCGTGGTCGGTCCGGACGGTGAACTCAGCGCCGTAGAGGTACGGCTGGAAGTGCTCGAGACTTTTTACTACTGCCAGCAGCTCCTTCCTGGTCACGCAGTAGTTGCGTTCAGGCCTACTGAACTTGGCGCTGTAGTAGGCCACCACGTGCTCCCTTCCATCCTTCACCTGCGACAAGACAGCCCCGATGCCCTCCGCACTGGCGTCGGTGTCAAGCAGGTAAGGGAGCTTCGGGTTGGGGTACGGCAGGACCGGCCTCCACTAGGGGCCCTCTTCAGGCCGTCGAACGCAGCCTGGCACGCCTCGTCCCACTCGAAAGGCACTCCTTTACGAGTGAGGCGGTGTAGGGGCGCCGCGATGGTGGCGAAGTCCTGCACGAAGCGACGGTAGTAGGTGCACAGACCCAAGTAGCTCCTGACCTCAGCTACGTTAGTGGGCCGAGGCCAGTCTGCTACTGCTGCCACTTTCTGCGGGTCTGTGCGCACGCCGTCCTTGCTGACGACATGCCCCAGGAACGGCACCTCGTACTGGAAGAGGAGCACTTCTTGGGGCTGAGCTTGAGGTTAGCCTTCCTCAGGCGTTGCAGGACCTCCTCCAGCCTCCCCAGCTCCTCCTCGAAGGTGCCTCCGTAGACGATGACGTCGTCGAGGTAGATGAGGGCCGTCCTCCACTGCAGGCCGTCCAGCACCCGCTCCATCAGACGTTCAAAACAGCCAGGGGCGTTGCAGAGGCCGAAGGGCATGACATTAAACTGCCACAAGCCCTGCCCGAAGGAAAAGGCTGTCTTCGGCTTGTCCTCTTCGGCCATCTCCACCTGGTGGTAGCCCGACTTCAGGTCGAGCGTGGAGAACCACCTCGCCCCTACCAGCGCGTCCAAGGTGTCGTCGATCCTCGGCAGGGGGTAGGAATCCTTCACAGTCACGTCATTCAGTGCCCGGTAGTCCACACTGAATCGTTGTGTGCCGTCCTTCTTATTAACCAGGACTACCGCTGAAGACCACGTACTGTCGGACTTCTCGATCACCCCTGATTTGCCAGGTCGTTGACGGTGCGCTGCATCTCCTCTCGTCGGGCAGGTGCGATACGTCGAGGGGACACTTGATGGGCGCGCTGGTTCCAGTGTTGATGCTGTGTTTCACCAGCGACGTGCGGCCCAAGTCCAAGTCGCCCCGGCTGAACACGTCTAAGTACTGCGTCAAGGTGTGGCGCACCCTCTCCGCCTGCGACTCCGTCAGGTTAGCGGAGCCCCTGAGCGCCAGGTCTTCAAGGAAGTCAGGCAGCACTCCTCCGCAGGCGTAGACGCACTCTTCGACGGCTGTTCAGTTCGCTCCACCTCTTCACATGTGCCTAGTCTGGCACCAGCGGGTAGTCGCCGAGCCTCGTCAGAGAAGTTAGCAACGAGTACTGTCACTAACTCCTCCCCCGCTCCCACGAGGCTCCTCCCGACTGCCACACCGTCAGTCAGGTGCAGGTTTTCTGAGGGTTCTACTATGCCTTCCGCGTCGTGCATCACCCTCGACAGTCGACACTGGACTCGTCGCTCCGTCCTGGGGCAAGGTGCAGTCGCTCGGCCGTCACTACCTCGGCACAACCGACTTCCGGAAGCCAGGGCACCTCTTGTCCGTGCACCCTCATCCGCTTCCGTCCAAAGTCGATACATGCGCCAGTCTGCACCAGGTAGTCAAAACCGAGCAAGCCCTCTTCATCCAGGTCGGCGGCGTACACTGGCAGCCGCTCTTCTGCGCCGCCCACGCCGACACGAGCCACTACAGGCCCCTGGGTGCCACGCAATGCCCCGTCACGCCGCACAATCTCTGCGGGGCGTCTGGGAGCCGCTCAGCGTCCAGCAACTCGGGGCGCACCAGGGTCTTTTCAGCCCCGGTGTCGACTGTCAGGCGGCAAGACTTACCGTCTACGTTGCCTCCACCTGCACCGAACTAGTGGTATGGCGGCATCTTACACAAGTGGGGGCGTGTCGACCTTGGCAGGCTGGGTAGTCGCCCCCTTGTCCAGCCCGCTGCTGTTTCCCGCCTGCGCCACTTGCTTCGGCTTGGGGCAGGCGCTGGAGTGATCAGACTTGCCGCAGTCCTTGCAGCAAGTCTGGAAGTCCCCAGACTTCGGCCGGTCGAGGAACGCGTCCTTCGCCCCTCGGACACCGGTCGCGTCTGTAGCCCTTCTCACCGCAGCCCCAGCAACGGCCACCAAACTCGGGGCTCGTCTCCCTCGACGCCGCCTTACGCTCGAACTTCGCCTTCCGGCCTCGCACGTCGTTCCGAGGCTTGGCGTAGTCAGCGAGGCGGCTTGACGTCTTGAGAAACGCCTCGAACTCCATGGCCCTCGCCAAAGCCACCTGCAGGTCACCAGGGTGGGCTTGCTTTACGTAGATCTGCAGCTGGTGGTCCTGCAGAGCATCTACGAAGGCGTCACGGGCGAGGACGGTCGTCATGTCTTCACCAGCAGCCGGATAAGCCCGCCTCACAAGGGCCTCCACATCTTGCGCCAGTTGTGACAGCGTCTCGCCCTTCTGCCTCGCCCTCTTCTTCAGCTGAGCCCTGTACACCTCAGCCTGGTGACTGTGCCCAAAGCGGCGCTGCAAGGCTTCCGACAGGCTGGTAAAGGAAGCTTGCTTGGTGGCTGGAAGGTGGCTGAGAATCTCGAGTGCCGGGCCCCGCAGCGCCGTTGCCAGCTGCAGCGCCTTTTCTTCCTCAGTCCACCTTGAGCTGTTGCGAGCATGACGAACTGAGCAACGTAGGCCTCCCAAGCTACCTTGCCGTCATACTCAGCCGGCTTACGCCTGCGGTGGTCGTGGGAAGGAAACGAACGAGCAGGGTAGAAGGCAGGCACTCAGGGGCAAGAAAGGAGGCAGGGTAGGGTTTAGGTGAGGAGGCGAGGGTGGCGGGCTGTTTGGCAACAGTGGCGGGGCCGCCGCTCGCCCGCCGCAGCCCACGCCAGCCGCTGAACCCCGACCGTGACCCCGGCCGGACACGCCAGGCCCGGAGGCTCAGAGAATGCACTGCGTGGCCTCAGCGAGGCTTGACACTGCCCCCAATCACAAAGGCTCACTCTGCACTTCCTCTGGGGCAGCACACGGCAGCCTGCCTCGCCTCAAACCTTACCCGCACCTCACCTCTCAGTGCCTCGAGGCCCCTCGGTAGCTGACCCCGGACCTCCTCGCTGGCGTGATCGGATTACTGCCGTGCCTCGTGCCGCACAGAAGCCAAACTTGCTTGTAGTGCCTCCTCAAGCCTGCTGGCCTGTGCCTCAGGCGCTCGGCCTGCTCACGGCCTGCTCCTCAAGCCTGCTGGCCTGTGCCTCAGGCGCTCGGCCTGCTCACGGGCCTGCTCTTCAAGCCTGCTGGCCTGTGCCTCAGCGCCTCGGCCTGCTCACGGGCCTGCTCCTCAAGCCTGCTGGCCTGTGCCTCAGGCGCTCGGCCTGCTCACGGGCCAGCTGGTCTGTGCGTGCGGCCTGCTGTGCCTGCTTTGACCTTGAAGCGTTATTTCTTGCCTCAAGCCAGCCAACATTGAGGCAATTAACTCCAGCTGGCCAGGCTTAGCGTCTTCATCAGCCTCAAGGTCACCACTACCCCACCACTCGCTCCGCCAGCCGCACCGTGCTCGCCGAGCTCCATTGTGCCCGAGGCGTCACTCTTTGTCTGCCCGTCCACTCACAGCACAATTTCCACCCCGCTCCTGACACCACTGTTGTACTCCACTTGTCTACCCCTCACACAGGCAGACAGGTGCTCTCCCAATTACTTAAACTGGGCTCGCTATGGAAAACACAGTGCTCCCACGAGGCGGACAGCAGACACAAAGACACTAAGGCCGTCAAACAATCACACACCCACAGAGCACACAGCGAGGCACAATTAAATACAGGGCGGACTTTCTTGGGGTTTACTAAGCAATAGGACGTTGTACAATCCTTATAAGTCCAAGGGGGAGGCAGTCAAGGCACAAATCACAGGCGATTAAGTCCTAAGGCACAGAGCACAGGCGAGCGCGTCCTTTGTCTTCTCTCCGTCTCCACTCTTCCTCGCCGCATGGCGTCCCTCTCCAGCCCGCCCCCTCAACGGGGCCGCAGGGAACCCTCATTACGTCACGTGGCGCCAATTACAATTTAAACTAAGCTAAGCCTTGGCGTAACAATATAGTATAATGGTAATAATGATAATCATGATAACAATATTAATGATAAGCATAATACATGATAATCCTACATGATTACCAGTGTAAGGAATTGAGATCTCCAGGAAGAGGGCTGGGGGAGATGATTTCTACAGCTGTAATTCCCAATGTAGACAAGTGAATAAGTTTCTCTTAGGGTTGCACCGATTAATCGGTAAGTAATCGGTAATCGGCCTAATCTGCCATTTTGCCGATTAATCGGTAATCGGCCTTTTACCGATTAATCGGGGCCGATTAGTATTTTTTTTTCTCTTTTATAGTACAATGTACATAACATAATATTAATAATGTTAATGTAAGGGTGGTGATGTTACCAAAACTCTGATACCTTTCCACAACATTTATTTCATACAAATCCCTATGCAAATGTATATAAAGTAATTCAAATGAATCAAATTGATATATAAAATTATGATATGAACGGATCGAAGTACCGGTATTTGCTTCAACTTTGAAACTAAAAAAAAAATCAACATATTACTTTTTATTACAACCAAGAAAAATTTTATACCTATTTCAACTTGCCTAGTACAGTAATTAATTGAGTAATATCATTCACCATGCCTGCCGTGCATAAGGAAACAAGTTATTGTAATATAATGAAAAGTATGGAACTAGACAAGTGATTTTTCTCAGTACTTTAAATGCTCACTGAGACACATTGACTGACTGACAGGCAAATGATACTCATTATGATAGCCTGTGGCGTGGGTCTCACGGACTCTCACCGAGTCTCACCGTACTGGTACACGTTCAGATACAGACTTCGTACGGTACGCTTATACCATTTTTAGTTTTCCTAATTGAGGGACATTATTCAACTTTTTCATTACTATAGCTACGCAGTTATTATTTCATATTAATATATAATATTGGGGAGGCGGTGGCTGGAAGGATAGCGAGACGGCCCCGCGTTCAGGAGGACGCGAGTTCAATCCCCGACCGGTGCCACCAAGTTGGGATTTTTCAGCCGACGCCGAGTGGCTTAAAACTACCCACATGCTGTCCAGGAGACCACCGATCAACCCGGACTCTAGATTCTAGGATCAAAGATGAGCTCCGGGAGGGCAGCATGAGCCAATGCAAGATGGCGCTACTATAAACACTCGCCTGCGCCAGAACAGGCTGGGCCGACCGTCAAGACTCACCGGAAAGAATCCTTGAACCGACCATCAGGATCCACCGGGAACAAGCCTACCGGCGCAATAGGCCGCGACGTAAAAAAAAAACTAATAATAAATACTGTAATCATACTGTATTTTGTACTTATAAAAAAAATCAAAATATGCGTGGTTTTAGTTGAGAAGTAGTAAGCAAACACAATGTAACAGACAGTAAATTAGTGGAAGACTTGAGAGATTGATAAACTTTCTGTACACTACCATTTCTAGGAGCATCTAGGTCTAGGATCACCACAAGAACAAGAAAACTGGCATATTCTAACGTATTAAAACCAGGATGTTACCGCAAAGCAAGGCTAAAGTATAAGTAACAAATTACTAGAAGTATTTGCTCTCCATACAGGAGATGACAGTTGGGCAGTAAACAAAGTTGTAAACATGAAGGTTACATTATGTCTTTAACTTTGTGGTACCAGTGTCCAGTAATTAATGAAAATCAATCACATTTACAATTTCTAAATAATCGGCTGATTAATCGGTATCGACCGATTATTGGTTACCGATTAATCGGTAATCGGACAAATTGCTTATCGGTGCAACCCTAGTTTCTCTAAACCACAGTAATAATTAGTTGAAATTATGAAATTATAAGTGATTCATCAGACCAACTTGAATGAACAGTAAGACTGAAAAATTTACCCATGGAGCAAGTGCTTATCAGTGGCACTGATGGCCATTATTAGATGTATGTGTTGTCCCCCTTATCTCTTATCAGCTGTCAAGCTCTCATGGTGGGTGTGGTGACAGGCTCAGGCTGCCTCACACTGTTTTAGGGTCTTCAGAGGCTGGCTTGAAGGTATTAACAGTAAAATACATTGAGACAGAAGCTTTTACCCATCGCTTTTATATTTAATCTAAGTATGTATAATCCTCAAAGGGCACCACACTATTGAGTAGCATTGTGGTTACTTTATAGTGTTACTTATGATAAAATGTCAGACTTTTAAGCATTCAACCCTGACAATACTCTTGCAGGATCTTTGTAGGATTGTTTGTAACTGTAGCAGCCATGCAGCATCCACAGGAGCCATCGTTCCCTCCATATGCAAACCAAGAGGCAGTAAGGGACCTTGCTGCCAGCCAGAATAACTTTACACGGGACCTGTACATGGTGAGTATTGGCCCCTAGTGGTCATGGCTTTGTCTTCCGAGAGTAACTGTAGTGCTATATGTTAAGGGATGTGAAATGAAGTTTTAATATAATTATTAGAGATAAACAAGTAATGAATATAAATTATAATTATACTGCTCAATAACTTTGATATTTCGTGTAGTTTTAAAGTCAGCCATATTCAGATTGTTTGAATTTTATTTTTTCTTGACAGAAACTGGCAGCTGGAGGTTCTGGAAACCTCTTCTTCTCCCCCTTCAGCATCATGACTGCTTTAGGGATGACATATGCTGGAGCTGGAGGCAACACTGAACAAGAAATGCGCTCAGTCATGCATTTGGGGGAAGACAAAGAGGCCAGTCATAGAGCATTTCAGGATGTTGTCTCTGACTTGAAGGTATGTAAATGGTCTCATCAAATTTATACACAAAAGCATTATTGTTTTATTGTATGTACATAATATGCAACATACAAGTATGCTGTACTTTTCTGCATATTCATGGTAACTGTATTATATGGAACCTATGTCCTAAATTTATTTTTTGTGTTATAAGGAAATCCTTAAAAAGGAATGCACTATATTGAGGGTCCATTGTAGGACAACAAAATAGCGTGATATCATATCCCCCGACCCTCCTCCACAGCCTGTTCTGCCAGCCCCCATGCATCACTGTCCTTCCTCACTCACTTGTGCAACCTTATGCATGTTGCTATGCAAAGAGAAGATAAATATATTTTTAATATTTTTACCAGATGATACCCTAAATGTTTATCTCTAAGTTTTCAATACTATAAGCATGAAAAAAGGCCCATTTTTGGTAATTTTTGGCACACCATGCAGTGGGATTGGAAAGGGTACTTGTGCACTCCACATAATGAAGGAAATGATATGTGATAGTAGTAGATGTCTTGTTTATCTCAGTAATAATTACATTATATAGCATTAGAGATAGAAAATGAGGTTTGATTCTATTCATTAATTATTTTAGCTATAAATGCAGTTTTTACAGAATGCCATGTCATTCAAGGAAACGGTTGAGTCTGAAAATTTTGCCCCCTTTCGTTTTTGTCTGATGCCTCTCTTCCTCAGGGAACTTCAGTGAAAGATGTAAATGCAACTGAAAATTATCTGCCTATGCTCTCAGTTCACAATGTCCTTCTGAAGGCCTCTTATATCAGGTTTTATGTTAATCAACTCCTAATTTGTCCTAATTTGCTATTTCTCCTTCTTCTGAAGGGCTCTTACATCAGGTTCTTAATGTCAACTCAGCCCAACACTCTTTTTCACATCTCCAAAATACCAATGGAAGCTTTTGCTTTACAATATAAATTACTTAATAATTAACATTTTTGTTTTCTTCAGAAAAAATTATTGATACTATAATATTTTCCTTTTTCACCTCGTTTCACTAAAAAATATCCAAAGAAGCCTGTTCAGTGGCCTGATTGCTTAATTTCATCTCTATGTTGTATCAGTAGCACAGCTTTGTATGTAAGGCGGATATGTTTGTATCATATTTTTCCTTTGCCTAGGCTGAAGTGGCTGAATACGAGCTTCGCACATCAAACATGGCCTATGTCTCAGGCCACTTGGCAGTGCTGAGTGAGTTTGATAATATTCTGAGGGAAAAGTATCTGAGCTCCTCCAAAACGGTTGATTTTGGCAAGAGTGAGGAAGTCCGGCAAGAGATCAATACAGCGGTTGAAAAGGAGACCAACTCCCGCATTAAGGATCTCATCCCCGCTGGTAAATATCATTACTGTCATCATTATCTTAATCATCATTAGCTTGAACATTCCACCACAGGACATGGACGGCTCCCAAACATTTCCATTAATTTGTCTTGTAACTTTAGTGTTGTTTTAACAATTTAATGTAAACATTCCATATAGGTACTGCTTATTTCAGCACCCTGGTGAATGGCCTTCCCCTGGATCGTTATATACCCCTTACATCCCAGTCTACCGTTTTGGTTCATTTGTTGTCCTCTTTTCCACCTGTATGTCCAGACCATTTTATTTTCCCATTCTTCATGTTTGCTAACATTAACCCGGTAGCAGCGAGGATCATTTTTCTTAACCCTTTCGTTGCTAAACGCTTGCAGCGAGCACTAGCGTAACTTGCCGTTGAAAATGGGATTCTTGGTGAAAATAATAATATTGTAAATTTCAGGTATGCTGAATTCTCTCACAAGGATGGTGCTTGTGAATGCCATCTACTTCAAAGGCTTCTGGGCTAATCAGTTTAAAAAGGAAGCAACAAGGGACGAAGACTTTTGGACCTCAAGCACTGACAGTGTTAAAGTGCCCATGATGCACATGAAGGAGAAATTCCGCCTCTTCCATTTCCGAGACCTTGGAGCCACTGCCCTGGCAATGGATTACAAGGTCAGTGTACTTATTTGGTAGTAATTTCAATATGACTAGGATTATGGCAGGATCTGAGTAATGCAGACACAGGTGAGACCTTGGCCATGATCTGACAAGTGATGATTATGTTCATGTTGGATAATGATTAGAGGCTTTACATGTGGATGTCTGTGAATTATGGTTGGCATTGAAATGTTTCTTGTTTTGAAAAGTTTATTGGTGCTCTGTTTACAGCCAGGCAAAACAAAAACAAAATGCAGTAATCACTTCTGTATCTGAACCCTCCCTGTGAGAACCTCATTACCATCTAAACTTAAAACAAAAAAACGGGTGGGTAAGAGCGAGAATGAGAATCAAGGACCACATTTAGGTGTGAAAAAACCCAGTTTCAGCAGCCTTTTCCTTTTCCTTTCGGGTCATATTGCAATTTCAGTTTTCAATAAAAATATAATTTTTGGGGTCCCTATCACAAACTCGGTGAATCGCAAACTTGAAACTCACAATCTTGGAGACAGTACTGTAATAGTAAAGTGTCTTTAAGTTTGGCATTACTGTAAGATAATAGTACTAAGGTAACAGTAAAGTTCACCTTAACCATGTCATTCCAAATTGCAGGGTTCCAGGCTGAGCATGGTGTTTGTGCTGCCTGATGAACGTGATGGCCTGGCAGGAGTTGAAGCCAAGTTGGCCACAACAGATCTCAGTGAACTTGATAAAAAATTGCGCAAAGCTAAAGTTGAGGTCACTATTCCCAGATTTAAGCTGGAAGAAACACTTGACTTGAGTGACAAGCTCCAAGAGGTAAGTTAGAGCTACTATATAATTAGGACTAAAGACATTAATGATGTGTAGAAATTAAACAAATACAAATTAAGAGCAGTGTGAAAGTAAAAACAGAAGTATGTAAAAGAGAGAGAAAGATTTCCCATTGAAATGGGCCACACTGCACACTCAACAATATCTTGGAAGTATGCAATAACAAGTGAACCATGAGGTCAAGTACCAAAAGTTGAATCAAGAAAAATATTCCAAAAAGTTTCGAATACAGAAAATCCTCTTTAACTTTTCAACAGATGAAGATAACTTAACTGAACTGCCTTTGTACAGAGCAGCTAAAATTGCTTTCATATGTGGATTTTTTTTTTAGCACCTTATTTTTAGGCTCTGTTCATAGTCTTCTTAATTTACATCACTCAGTTGGATTTCTCACTACCTTGAAGCAGTATAAGCATGATGGCTGTGCCTTACTGCCTTGGCTGTGTGAGTACTGAGTGTTAATTGTAGCTTTTTATCAAACAATGTTAGGAGTGAAAATTTGATATCAATAGGAAAAGATTAATAGATAACACATCATCAGTTTACCATCACTGCTCTATTATAATAGGTATAGGGTAAACATTTGCACCAGATGTCTAGCATTTTCTTAACAGAGGCCAAGATCAATGTGGAAATAATAGTATTGGTAAGGTTCTGCAACATCAGGATTTTTCAACACTATTTTTTTCTCACTTTGATGGCAGCGAAGGGAAGGAAAGGCTTGCAATAGTACTGCTCCCACTCTTAACACTCACACATGGTTTTCCATTTCTTATTATTGCGGCAGCTTTCTTGACCCAACTTGATTGATCTTCACTCTTTCCTATCCTTTGTTCTTGTCATGAGTAAAGGTAAAGGTAAAGGTTGGTGCATACATTATAGTATATACATTACATATGATTACAGTGCTCATCAATCCATTGACCCTTTGAACCTGTGGTGGGCAAGGGCACAGGCCAATGTAAAATCCTGGGTTGCCACAGCTTACCTTCCCCAGGTTTACCCAGGTACCCATTTATCAACCAGCCCAAAAGGGTGGATGACCAGTAGGGTGAGCTATACACCAACTACCTGGGCTGGGATTCGAACCTGGGCCCATGGAGTAGCAGCCAGGCATACTGACCACTTGACCACAGAGGCGATATATTGCCATGAGTGCACTTCTTAAATTCTTTATAATTATATAGATTTGCTGAGATGGGCCATGATTAAATAATACCTATAAATATTATTAATGATGTATATAAATGGAGCAAATATTGTTGAAGAGCAACATGAAAGTGAGGAATAAAAGCACCCAACTCAGAGGAGGAGAGATGGCTCATTTATCGGCCACACGGCACGCTCACACATTCTGTATACTTGACCCAAATTAAGTAAGATTTCAGCATTATGACACTGCATCAGGATCAGAGGCAGATTGTTATTTTAAAGAAGGAAAAAGGATTCAGTCTCTCTAGCCAGTCATTCTTCCTCACAAGCATTATCCACTGCAGTTTATCATCCACTCATTGCCTTGCTGTTTTCGTTTTCTTTCCATGCAGTTCTTGAAATAAATTGTTACAATAAAAGCTGCATCAATCTGAGCAATAATTGCAGCCTGGATCACTATTGCTGAAGGAGTATGTTATGGGGTCATCCATGTGACATAATCATTTGTGTAGAAATATATTGCATTTGAACACCTTCCTCTCCACAGATGGGAATGAAAGATCTTTTTGATGAGGAGTCAGCTGACCTTTCTGGAATATCAGGCAAGAAAGACCTGTTTGTCTCCAATGTGGTCCACAAAGCCTTCCTGGAAGTAAATGAGGAAGGCAGTGAAGCTGCTGCAGCAACAGGTATGTTTTTGTTTTCATGTTCTTTTATTTTTCATTCATGCTTGATATATTTCTGTGTTGCTGTATTTTCTTTCAAATGTCTATTATGCATTTGCTTGGAATGTGTACAGTGCACTGATTTGCATGATTACACTTTGCTTCACGCTTACAAGATGACCCAGTTTTTCTGTGCACAGCATGGAGGACTTTCAGGAAATAATAATAGTTATAATGGTATGTTAAGAGTTAGCAGCAGAGTTAGGACTCGTGCAACATGTCCTGCATTCGTTCGGTAATCTAAAACAGTGTACAGTACATGATAACACATTGAAATTGTGCAATAATTTGGTCTATCAACTCGGTGGTTTCAGCACTACATGGCTAAATGGTCAAAATTTTGGCAAGGAAAGACAAAGAATGAAAGAAGTTGGAGTCACAGAGGTGACCTTACTTATCCAAACAAAGAGAAAGGGAGGAAGGAAACTACAGTGCTCCATTATTATTGATGGGGGCTAGGTTCCTGAAATACCAGTCAATACCTAAAACCATCGATACTGATTTTTGTCATGTTATGTAACCTCCTGTTTATTTTTTTCCCATCCCACCAACCACTTATATGTTCTGAGCAACTTAATTGAAATATTTCTTAGATATAAATTCTTTTGGTAATAGAAACAACTTAATACTGAAACAAAAAAACTTTTGTTGAATGAATAAATATGAAAAAAACCTGGTTGATGCGTGGTTCCATCTCAGCCAGACTTAACACGTAATGGCCGCCGCATCGTCATCACCGTCACTTTTAGCTTTCTTCTCTCCACTTGGAAGATCACAAAGGCACTTAGGAGCCATGCCAATGAGTAGGACAAAGGACGATAAAGTAGCTGTGGCTGTGAACATTGTCACAACGACGGACACACGTGGATTGATGCTAGTGCTAGCTTGTCGGGACGCATATTTTTGAAACGTTTAAATATTTTTCTCCTGCGGAGGCTAGCCCCACCCTCTGCAGTGACGTCACGTGCGGCCAACTCCTGATTGGCTGTCCCAAAGTTAGAGTGTTGGTGAATTATGACTACTCACACTTACTACCAGGCTAATAACATACCGTATATCCCGCCGTATAAGATACACTTTTTTTCAAAAAAGAAGATTACAAAATTCACCCTGCATCTTATACCTCGATGGTAAGGTTTTGGTAGGCATAATGGTTATCGTTACTCGTACGAAACCAGCACCCAAAACACCTCCGTCTGACACAATAGTTCCCAGATGTGTCGAGAATGAAATATACAGTATTTTGTGCAGTGTAACGCGTACTTTTTCACCCAGAAAATGCCAAAAAACTCGGCATAGTATACACCGGTGCGGTGGTACAAATTTTGATTGATTTAAACAATGAATAGTGTGATGCAATAGAAAAGGAAAGTGTGAATAAGCAGAAGAGAGGAGGAGGACATGTGAAGCAATAAAAGCATACAGGTTACAAGAAGAAAACACACTACGCGTTGGAGCCAATGCGATGCATGAACACAAAACACAACACTGCCGCGGTGCACCAGTCACCAGTGTGCCAGGTACCTTGGCGATGGTGGTTAAAGCTGCTGTTACATGGGAACAATTTTGGTGGAGCAGGGTGCTGCCCGACATGATTACTCAGCGATCATGGAGCTGACTTGGGCGAATTAGTCTGGAACTATTTTTGCTGTGCAGCGGCCTGGTCAGCTGACGTTCTCTGTGATACATGTTCAAAGGAATGGATATCTGTGGATGACTAAAGTGTATGGTTGACAGAAATTAATCAACATCTATTTATACTTGAAAGTAGGTATTCAGTCCCTGAAAGTCAAGATCAAGACCAAGATTGGCCATCGAATGTAGCATCCCGTGTGATTAGTTCCCTCAGTAGCTCGGTGGAAGTTACCACATGCACAATGTCCAGTGAGTGAATCTACCAACCAATCCTTTTGTTTACCATTTCAAAGTCACAGCTGTTAGGGGTAAGAGCACTGTAATTCTTCAACCAACAGTGGAACGCTTTGAACACAGAGAAGGGCACAAAGCAACATACAGTATCATAGTCATAATTGTAAGTAGGGTGGCCAAATATAATACTGCATATACATACCAGGGTGTTCAGGGAAAATGTTGAGTTTTTTAATTTTTTTTAAATATATCTTGCCAAATTATAGGTGCGTCTTATACTCCGGTGCATCTTATATGGCGGGCAATACGATAAGTAATACTTGGTTAGGTAAAAAGTTGACATTTCAAATATCCTGCCGCAGGTAGAGCAGCTGTTTGTTTACATTGTTCCCATGCTTCCTGCCCTCCCCTACCCCTTGCTGTCCTCACACACTGGCCCTACCCAGCCAGGCTGAAGGATGGCAGGAGGCGAGAAGTGATGGTGGGCTGGCAGTCCACCAACGCTTACCCCTCAATTGCCTGTTGAAACTCAAGCTGTAAATACTATTCACGATACAGGTGACTTTAGTAAAATGTTTTTTAGATCAAATTGGAAAATACATTATAAAAAATAAAGACATGCTTCTCATCCTGTAGAAAAAAATTGTGAAACCATGCTTTTTTTAAATCTCTTTGACCAGTCACCAGCTTTGATGCCTTTTCTTATAGGCAAGCAGTTCCTGATCTTTGGGTGCACAAAATCCTAAGTTGAAATAACTCTTTCAACCCCTGCCGATGATTCGGCAGCCGAAACATGATGTTGTACATCCCTATGAATGAAATTACCTTCATACATTATGTAGCTACACATTCAGTTCATTGGATAAAAAAGATATAAGCTTGGTGCCTCCATGGAGCAGTGGTTTGAGTACCTGGCTAAGACTCCCCGGGCCCGGGCTCGAATCCCTGCCAAGGCAGTCGGCGTGCAGCTCACCCAGCTGTCCACCCTCCCTTTCAGGTTGGTTGATAAATGGATACCTGGGTAAGGTAAATTGTGTCAATCCCAGACTTCACATTGACCCATGTCCCACGGTAATGAGTTCTTATCCACCACAGGCTCAAAAGGCCGATGGTTTGGAGACGATCACCACAGTCTTGCACAGTTATAGCACCTGCACCCAACTTTGCCTTTATATACTTAGTAAAAATATCACGCTGTGCAGTCTGGACCTGGCTTGGCTGTTGGTGTTCATGACAGAGAGTGGGAGCAGCATAAAAGTGAAGGAAGTGTTTGTGTTGAAAAAAGGGGGCAGGAAAATTGATTTCATTGTTGATCACACAAACATTAAGTCACTCAAGTATCATGACTCAGTATTCATGGTAGCTTCAGAACTTTTACATGGCAGCACAGCCTCCCTCAGTGAAGAGAGAGGTGGCTTTGAAGACTGGACGGCCACACTGCGTGTTTGGCTTTATATGGCAAGAAAATTACTAACTGCAAACTCATTAGCTACCATAATAGCCAAGATAATTTTTTGTGGGGATTTTTTATATGGACATCTCTGTGCTTGGGGGAGGATTCAGGCACATACAGAACTCTAAGCTGTGCTGGTATCTGTTAGAGAAAGAGAGTAAGTTTTTATACATTGATTAAGTCTCTATGTTTGATTGATATTTCTGAGATGAGCATAATGGCAGTAAGAGTTGAGAGGGCATGAGGCTTGTTGCTGGGGTAAGGAAGATGGGTGAGAAAGAGGAGGAGGAGGAGGCTGCTGGGCAAGGAAACTGAAGAGGTGAGGGTGGGGGAAGGAAACTCCCTGTCGAGCATTGGGATTCCAGCATCTAGTATTGATTATATAGAAACATGTTTGATATGAGGACATGGCTTTATGTATGAGATTGTATTATTGTAGACAAGAAACTGAACTGATAGTATGAAATTAGAGGGCTAATATATTAAGCTAGCGGATCTGCCTTGATATGCTGCAAATTATATAAAATGGGGGAGGATGGGGTGTCACGCATGACTGACGGAAAGTATGTAACATTTAAATTAGCGTCTCCCATCACCCTCACATCTGGGCACCTACTCAGTGAGATTCATGGTGATATGTGTATGTGTGTCTAAGGGGGAATGTGTGATCCAGTTAAGTTATGCAATTGTCTATATGCACAGTTGTATATTAACTATGGCAATTATGTGGATGTGGATGTGGGTGTATGAGCAAATTAACACTGATGTACCAAGCCTAGTATATGTCTTAAATTTCAGTTATGTGAGGAAAAATTATAAACATAGTTACCTGTAGCTGCATTGTTTTAGCTCTGGGAAGTTCTCATATGATCTGTCTATCCAGTGCTTGATTGTAGGCTTGTCCACCCTCTACTGGTGGAACTCATGAGAACCTTTGAGACAGAAGGGCCAACCCGTGAGTGAGAGTAGGTCAGGAAACTCAGTTTGATTCAGGCAGTCAGTTAGAAAGCAGGCTGTCAGATGAGACACAGCATGGATTAGGAAATGCAAAGACATTCCCAGATTCCCAGTTGTGACTTATATTGCTCTAGGAATAAAGACCACCATTTGTCTCCTTGCTCTCAGTCACTGCCTGCTGGCTAGTGTTGTCCCTAGAGTGCCATTATTCAGAACCCTCTGGAAGCAGATGGGAGAGAACTCACTCACCTATGGACCAGTAACTTGAAATGATTTTTCAGGGCAATACAGTCTTATATATGTGGATCCCTCAACTCTTTAAGTGTTTTGCTCCTGACTCTTCATCTTTTGTCCTGCCAACTTACCAAAAATTACCTTTGTTTCCTTAATACAAATAATGAGAGAGAGAGAGAGAGAGAGAGAGAGAGAGAGAGAGAGAGAGAGAGAGAGAGAGAGAGAGAGAGAGAGAGAGAGAGATGGGACAGTAAGGAGGCACTGGATAATCCCTGGATTGGCCATAAAATGGTCATTGCTACAAGAGATATGATGATGGATTACATGCTTGGTCTTGGTTATATTAGATATATGTGTGCACGTACATATCTAACCTAACCTAACCTCCATTCTAGCATGAACCACTGTAGAACTGAACTACGTATAGTGTGCTGAGACACAGACCAGGCGTTTTTTTCACCGATGTATGCATTCTATCACTGAGTCACCACCAAATAAAACAGACAATCGGGCATACCAGACTTGGTAACCACATTGGTGACAGCCCTCGAGGTCTTGTACTCTTGACTCACTTTAAAGCAGTTCTTGAAGTGTTGGTGTGATGATTGTTCCAAGGCTTGCGAGTGAGATAATGGGGGACCAGGGTGAGCCAACCCTTACAATACAGGTGTTGAGGAAAAAATCCCATACAGCAGCATGCCAGCCAGTCTTTACAATCACTGGTTAGGAGGGAGAAAAAAATAACAGCAGCACACCACCCAATCACAAATCAGCCACTGCTCAGCTGGGTGGCAGACAGGACACAGCACATTATGGAGAACAAATACACGTAGTTACTGCTACTGTGAACGCAGCCTCCCAAGTATACATGCAGCACAAATTTAAAGAAATGCAAACATGTCGAGAGAAACCTGAAATTTTTCAGTATGCCACAACAATAATAACCTTTCCTATTGTTAGAGTTATTTCACACTTGTTTATTTAACACTGTTTGATTTGATTAAGGCTGGGTTACTTAGAGTGGCTCTTCTATGTCCTGTTTGTGGGTCGTGTGTTTTTGCTTGATTATTAAATGACTTACAAAGGAAATAGCTATAATAAAGGCATGCCACAATTATAAAAGAAATAGACCAGTAGAAACCTTACTTTACCACAGTCTCATAGAGTAGATAAAGCCTAAATTAATGTTAAATAATTTAGTTTATTGCTACACATAATTTTTGAAGAAGATTTTTTGGGCAAATGATATTTCAGAAGGGATTTTCTTAATCACGCAAACCAGTGGGTAATGATTTATGAAATTCTTCTTGGTTAAGCCTTACTAACTGCATGCTTATGACTCACATTGGCTGGGCTTAGTCTGAAGTGTTTCAAACTGGGTGCATGTTGGGGTTTGTATCAAGAAATCAAAGTAGAAGTAGAGAACTTTTATTGAGAAACCTGTTTCATGTGATTGGTATTGGTAATTGCAGAGAAAAGGTAATCCTGAATTTTCAAACACGTCAGGTGTAAATTTTTGCCTCATGGACATATGATTTCACATCAATTCAATTAAATATTTAAATATAGTATAATGTGAAAATTGAGTTAGAAAACTATTTACAATGTATTTTAACAAGGTTGCATGTTTAGTTTTCACTAACAATACTTAGAAAAGCCATCTGTAATATTGTGGTTTGGGCAGTATCTTACTTCTGTCTTTATTTTCTTCAGGTGTTGTGGTACAAACTAGAATGCATATCCGCCCCATTCCTCCTTTCATTGCTGACCGTCCGTTTATGTTCTACATCCGTGATCAACACTCTGGTCTGGTACTTTTTGCTGGCAGGCTTCTTAGGCCATAATACAATTAGCTGTCCACATAACAGTATTATACCAGAAGCTCTATTTGGGCTTCCTTCCTTCCCTGTGACGATGTGAAATTGTGGAAAGATTGACCCTCAGTTGTCAGAGTTTAGTCTTTCAACATATATTTAGTCTTGGAGATGTTATAACCTATTTTGCTTCATTCAAATTGTCTTGGGAGGAAAGAAAAATATTTATCTTGATGGGTTATCTGTAAAGAATAGTCTTGTAATTCATTTGTGATTTTTTATTTGTATTATTAAATATAACAAGATTCCAAAAAAGTCTCTGATCTAATATTGTGTTATGCACATGCCTGTACAAACTATATATGACAAAGTTTATGTACAATAGTGTATTACAATCACGCATATTAAACATTCGTGTCAGTAACGAAAAGTAAACTTTTGAAACTGCAGACTAATGTAAAATTTAGGAACATGATATATTCCTTATTGGGGTGCTGGTCAATATAAGATATACTTAGATGCAAATTTTACCTTTATGCTGTGAAGTTGGAAAATAAAGATTTCCTCATTAGTATTGGATGTACTGGGGAGCCGCTTTGTGCATACAGTGCCTTTAGTATAAGTAACACTGGTGGGTTTGATTCATGTGGAACAACAGCCATCCATAACACCTCATTATGATTAGTTGGTAGCTTATCACAGCTTTCAAATGCTGCTCAACTATTGCATGATTGCTTGATTTGCTCTGATTATATTTGTCCAATTTACATGCAGCACTTTACCATTACTTGATGTTAAAATGACTTCCAAAGAAACACTGTATTATTAAAAAATAAACTATAGCACCTGCCTGTCAGTTTGTTCACATTAGAATGTTGATAACTATAGCACCTGCCTGTCAGTTTGTTCACATTAGAATGTTGAGTTTTCAACATCATATATTGGGTAAATCTTTGTGCCCTTATTCTGTCTAAATGAATGAGTGGTCATTGTGCGGGTGCAGCGTCCTGGAGGACCCAGGTTCAAGTCCCGCCCGCCGCTACAAGCTGACAATTTTCAGTCATCACCGATTGGCTATCTACATGCTGTCCTTAACCCGTGGGCTTCGGCTATGGGAAAGCCGAGAAGTGGCCGAGAAACGGCAACATTACACTGCATTTTGAGACTAAGAAAAGAGCATGGAACGTATATCAGAGTACTCCTCTCATAACCATAAAGCCGTTAAAAATATTTATTTATACTCAAACTCCATTCTTTTTGGGTGGTGTTTGTTACAAAATAAATAGTCTCGTGACACGTGGCATCTAGCCAAGAGTCACTTGTTGTCTACTTTAGAGAATTTGACAAGTGATTACTGTATGGATAGCTAATTCAGCCTGCCATGACCTTACAGCACCACCTATGACAAATAAGCCCACCTCAAGATCAATCACCCACCGCAATGACCCAGGGCATGCATGGTGGGTTGCTCTATGCCGCCACCGTCTACAATTAGCTTGAATTAGCCGTTTTGAGCAGAGCCCCATACAGGGTCCACCGTTTCAGCGAACTGACTCTTGGGAGCCCAAAAATGGGTCCGCCGACACTGCCGGGTTAAGACCACCACTCAACCTGGACTCTAGTGAAACTCTGTACAGTGGAGCAAAGATGAGTTCCAGGGGGCAACATGAGCCAAACAAGATGGTACCTGCATCACGAACAGGCTGGGGCCATCCAGTAGGCCATATAAAAAAAGCCTAGCAATGCAAAAAGCTGAACTTTTAAATAAATAAAGAGATAAATAAAAAAATATGGCTGTGGCACTCATTGTAGCATTGGGCCTTGAGCCTGTCATTCATCAGTGTGCTCATTCTGCTATATTTTAATCCAAGACTTTTTTTAAATCTTTCTTTAATTTATAACCCTTGAGTTCTGAGGTTACCATTTAGTGGTGTATAAAAAAATCTGATATAGATTGTTTTATTGCTGTAGGTATCTGTTATATAAAAAGTTGATGCCATAAGAGCATAACTTACATGGTGGTTAACTTTTTCATACATGTTCATGCTTGATGCACTTCTAGTGAGGATGATCAGGCATTTTCTTTGAGTGATATTTACCATCTGCTGTGCTGGAAGATATAAAACTGGAAATTTCTTCATGGAATAATTTTTTCTAAAATGGTTTTGAGTTTGGCCAAAGAAACTTACATAGTTAAGTTATGGTGAATTTTTAATACACCGCTTTTCCTCAACAGCTATCATCTCCTTCATGATAACGAGTGTTATGATTTCAAGACCTCTGCAGTTTGTTGCTGATCATCCATTTCTTTTTTTCATCAAAGATATTCGATCAGGATTAATTCTGTTTAGTGGCCGCCTGACAGTGCCTTCACAGGGAAACTGATAAGCCTTTATCGTGCATCAAGTGCATGTTTGAGACAGCAGTGTTGGGGCTTTATAAAAAAATTATTTGTTAAGCTGTGATGCCTTTATTTTAATATACCACTTTTTTTTCAACAGGTATCACCATAGAGCTAATGTGTGCTATAATTGACAGTCCTCCGCAATTTGTTGTTGATCATCCATTTATCTTTTTCATCAAAGATGTTCAGTCAGGATTAATTCTGTTTAGTGGCCGCCTGACAAAGCCTGCACAGGAAAATTGATAAACATTTATCATGCATCAAGTGTATACTTAAGACAGCTCTATGTCTTTAGTACGTACTTCAGAATATTGTGAAGTGTATATAAATGAGATATTGACATATGAGGGCACTAAAATAGCAAGTAACTTGTTTCATGGCTGTTACTCATATATTATGGCTTCAAAAATTAATAGTGTCCGTACCTCCAAGCTGCTCAGGCATTTCAAGAGTCAAAAGAAAACCCTGTCTCTTTGACTGTCTATGATATCAAGAATCAAAAGGATCAAATTAAGTAATTTTGTGCAAGTAGTAGCAGAAACTAATTGTCAGCAAGGAAAGATAAATTGCAAAGTGTAAAACTGATGACTTGCAAAATTGTTATTCCAATATCCTGATTTTCCTATAATCCAGCACCACATTGGTCCCTAGCTTCTAACCTTCCCAGGTGAAAGCTGTAGTCATCCAAATGTCCATGAAAGGTACTTAAAGACACACTGATATTTGCTTATTTGAATGAAATTTCTTGCTTCATGTTAAGAATTATATATTGAATAAAGCACTTTCAAAAGTCTTTTACTCCACAACTCAATCTACCTACTTAATAACACTTTAATTGTGTCTGGAAAACACATGAGAAATTGCTCTTGTCTGGAAAGGGGAAAATAAGTTTCTGATGCTGGGAAATGAGCTGCGGCCAGCCAGACGGGAAGCCAACTCTCTGCCCACTCGGCTAAAGAGATGCCCCCAGCTAAGAGTTTTTAGTGGGCTTTTCGCATCAGGCAGGTCACTACAAGGTGTTCCCCTCCAATTCAGATCAACTTCTGTGCTTTTACTTTAGTTACATTTTTTTTTTTTTTTTTTTTTTTTTTTTTTTTTTTTTTTACGTCGTGGCCTATTGCGCCGGTAGGCTTCTTCCCGGTGGATCCTGATGGTCGGCCCAAGGCTTCTTCCTGGTGGGGCCTGATGGTCGGCCCAGCCCGTTCTGGCGCAGGCGAGTGTTTATAGTGGCGCCATCTTCCATTGGCTCATGCTGCCCCCCGGAGCTCATCTTTAATCCTAGAATCTAGAGTCCGGGTTGATAGGTGGCCTTCTGGACAGCATGTGGGTAGTTTTAAGCCACTCGGCGGCGGCTGAAAAATCCCAGCTTGGTGGCACCGGGCGGGGATTGAACTCGCGTCGTCCTGAACGCGGCGCCGTTACGCTATCCATTCAGCCACCGCCTCCCCTATGGTAGCGTAACCATGAACACCTCTGAAGACATGGACATCCACCTCCCTGCCCCACATGAGCGGATCCCACTGCTGTCACCACTGGGGAGGGGGCACTCCCTATCTTAAATCTACTTAGTAAATATGCACCATCTCAGCGTTTGGAATACACACGAAATTTTGATCTAGTCCAGAAAGGGGAAAATAAAGTTTCATTGCCAGGGACTGAACCAGCAGCCAGCCAGACAGAAGCCAACTCTGCCCAGTCAGCTGAATGTGTACCCCCCAGCTGGGTGCTTTTGGAGAGTCTATCCACTCTGTCCTTGGGCTGTCTTGTTTGCTGAAAAAGAAAATATTATATCACAGGATGATGGGCAGGCTACCTCTTGCATTTTCTTGATATCTTTTTAACTATAAATCAAAAACAATGATTTCTTCTACCACAGCTGTTCTCAACCTTCTACCCACCAAGTATATTCTGAGTTGTCAGACTGTTGGCTGGTATGCTGTTAATCTGACATTAAATATAGAATGGTATTATTAATATCATGACAAACTCATTGTACAGTACAGTGGTACTACAATGTATATTAAAAGGATGAAACTAAAAAAAAAAATAGTTGTTAAGTAGTAACATCATTATACACCGTTGTGGTGCAGTGGATAGCATGGGTAGCTATGAATCTGCATGCCTGGGTTTGGATCTCCATTCAGGCAGTCAGCTGTTCAACCTCCTTTTTGGGCTGGTCAATAAATGGATGCCTGGAAACAGTAAACTGTAGTAAACCAGATGTCACACTGGGCCTGTGTCCAAGGTAATGAATTCTTACCCACCACAAGCTCAAGGGCCAGTAATAATAATAATAATTTTATTTCGCACATCGGCATAGATTATATAAAGAACAGGACAAGTAAACGAACAAGAACAAAATTGAGATACATATACACTCAAATAGAAGACAGCTTAATGATTATATATGCGTGTGCATGGCACACTTATGCACAATCTACACGTACAGAAGGCCCAGCCACTCCCGCCGCATAGGTCCACATACATAGGCTGAGCTCTGTCTGACGGAGGTGATGATGGAGTTCCTAGATTGTTCCACTTTACTCCTCATACTGTACATGGCGTGGCGACGCAGAACAGCCAGACAGTTCATCCCGTGCTCGGTGAAGGCCAGGGATGAGCTAATCCATCAAAGATGCCTCAGAAGCCGCTTGAGGATGTCGTTATGACAGACCCTAAGACGGTTCATGGAGGCAGCCCTACACCGCGACCACAGCGAGTTGCAGTAGAGAGAATAGCAGTGGCTCCTGAATAACTCCAACTTCATGTCCGTGCTGCAGAAGGAGAATTTCTTCAGCAGCATGTTGCCGATGACTGTGAGCTTGATGTCATCATCATTGGTCTGTTCCCTGTTGATGACATGGCCCAGGTATGTGAATCTATCCACAAATGCAAGTGCACTCCCACTTAGCCACGCTGATGTCTGGTAGTCCACCCTGGAGTGTGGCGGCGGCACTACCATGCACTCTTGTCTTGGTGGTGTTATAGACAATGTCGTGCATGGCAGCATACGCCTGACACACTCCAGTAAGGTCCTGCAGAGCCTAGCCTCCACTGTGGGTGCCATAAGTACCATGTCATCAGCATAACTCTGCAGGTTGATGCACCTGTCATGTAAGTGGCAGCCTGTGCCTGTGTCACGCAGAGCAGCAGTGAGATCATCCGTGTAGACGTTGTACAGGTAGGGAGACAGGATCGCTCCCTGGCGAATATTATTGGCTGTCTTAAATGGCAGCGAAGTGGAAGCCCCCATTTTACAGCAAATTCCTGGGTAGTGTACCAGTACATTAGGAGCTTGACAATGTACCCAGGAGTTCCACTTACAAGCAGTTTATTAAACAGCTTCCAGTAGTTCACTCTGTCAAAGGCCTTGCTGGCATCAAGAAAGCAAAGGTAGACAGGTGAGCAACAGAGATGAGCACAGAGGCCACACTCAGCTATAGCATATGCCTTTAACTTTTGTCTTTATCTTATTAGCATCATAATCAAAGCACTTCAAAGATATGACACAGGAAGAGAGCTAGCTACTCAATGATGAAACGTTTTTGTCAACTATCTCACTATAAACCACTATAAACACTTGCCTGCGCCAATATGGGCTGGGGCCGACTACCATCCAGGCCCCTTAAGCAAGCCTACCGGCACCATAGTCGTTAGACGTAAAAAAAAAAAGTATCCCTGAAAACACTCTTGCAAACACCCTGAAGGTTCAGAATCACAGGCTTAGAACTCTGTTTTGTAGTAGTGGTAGTAATAGTAGTAGTAGTAGCAGTAGTAGTAGTAGTAGTAGTAGCACCACCACCACCACCACCACCACCATCACCAGCACCAACAGCAGTGGTAGTAGTAGTAGTAGTAGTAGTAGGAGGAGGAGGAGGAGTAGTAATAGTAGTAGTAGTAGTAGTAGTAGTAGTAACCGTTGTAGTAGTAGTTGTTGTTATAGATGATGTTGTAGTTCTACAAATGAACATGATCTGAAACTAGAATATTTTGTGACTGGGGTGTAGACATATTTAAGTAGTCTGGTTGTTTCCAGTGTGTTGGGCACGCCATCAATCATGGTATGGCCAGATTTAGACAATGGAAAGGGGAAGAAATGTAAAAGGAGGGAAACACCAGCACTGGTGGAAAGGTGACAGGAGGATTCAAAATTACTAGTTGTAGAAAGGTGAAGAAATATTTGGGAAAACATGGAAAAAAAAATGTTGGATGCAGATATCCTCAATTATTCTGTAGGGAGGCATTCTTAAGCAAAATGCATGAACAAGCTTTAAAACCTCTCTTTTTCATAATGTAATTTTAACTATATATTAGCAATTTATACACTAATAAACTATATTTTTTTACATGGACTCATCTTCGAGTAGAGATCCGCATCATGAGGAGGAGCCTTCCAATGGACCCCCTCCGCTTCACAGCTGATCATCCTTTCTTTTTCTATATTAGAGATCATCAGTCTAATTGTGTACTGTTTGCTGGTAGATTGGTTATTTTGAAAAATGCTTCCTTGAGAGATGAACTTTAAATGTGTGAGCTGAAGTCCTGAAATAGATCCTCAAAACTGACCTGCTAATCATTCATATTTGTTGCTACATAAAATATCACCAATCGTAATGTGTACGACTTGTTGGGTGGTGGTTGCACTCGGTAGTCACTTTAATTAGTGCATATTGTATTTATGTTTGTAAGTTTATGCTGATAGAATCTCATAATAAAAACATAATCAAAGCATAGAGGTTTCCTTTCTTTTCTCTATGAGTGGCTTGGTGTAGAGTGCAAAGAAGTAATGAGAGGAGGAAATGTTGACATATGATAGATATTTAAGAATGGTGTAGAGAAGAGAAAGAATTGTAAACATAAGAGAATGATAAAGATGAGCATGACAAACAGTAAAAGGATTACAAGATGTTTCAAGTCCAAGTGACGAGATTGTAGTGATTGATGAGGAATAAAAGAGGAAGAATCAATGAATATGTTGGCAGGAAACAGTGAAACTTTTTATAAATGTTTAAGAAAGCAGTAACGAAGAGGAAGCAGAAAGACTGGTATCAGAAGGATAAACAGAAATGATAGCTACCCTAGAAACAGAACTGAGGTAGTGATATCTTGAGTTTACACTAGCACTAGCAGTCTCACAGTCATTAAGTAACTGCTCCTAATGATGAGGTTATTTTGGGTATATAGAACATGAAGGAAGTCATTTTAAGGGCCTTAAAACAACACCGATATCCTTCCTTGTTGTATTAATTCTTTCCACAGCCATAAATCATTACAAGTATGATGCAGCAGCACGAGAGCAAGAACGATACAACAGCATGATGAAAGAGGATGGAGTAGGAAGTAATTTGGGGCTCCCTCATAAAATGTTACATTATTTCTTTTCATAACTGTAAGTCATTAAAGGTACAATACAAGAAATAGAACAAAATAGAAGACAGAGGTGGATCTCATTTCGCGGTGATGTATATAATTTCCACCGATTTGGCCTTCGCGCTTAAATTCCCGCACGTCACCAGATGAAAATGCAGTGCCACGCCACACACTTTACACCTCATTAGAAATTTATGACAATGTAAAAAAAAAAAAAAAACTGCAAGAGACATAAACTGAGACACAGGTGGTCGACAAATCACCCTCTTCCTCATCACTGTCGGTTTGGGTACAGTTGGGAAATAAACAATTGAAGAAGTATCACAAGTGGAATTCAACAGCAAAAAATATCATGGTATCTTGTCTCATATTTTTATCCTCCAGGCAAGTAAGATAATCAACAAGGTATTCCATGAAAGTATCCATGCAAGACAACAATTCCTCATAACCCATTTCCTGTCGACAAGTAGTTCAGCATCTTTCAGCTCCCATCTCAGTTAATTTGTTTGTTACTTTTATTCAATGTCTCTATTAGTGCAGATTTGTAGGTAACTCGATTTACGCGAGTATTGTGTCCTTGAAGAGGTCGCGTATATCAAAAACAATGTAAATCAAACAAGAGGTAGGTTTGTACCTTTAGTACCTTTACCTCTCCTCTGCTTATTATTCACACACTTTGCTTTTTAACGGCGTTAGATTAATCTTTGCTCACCATAATGCACTATCCGCAGTCTTCCACTCTTCCATGCATCCCTCACCTCAACTATTTCCAAAGGCCAAAAGGAGGTCGGTTTGTTTTTTATGAGTAATATTTCAGGTTCATGGTACAGAAGAAGGGTCAATTTACTACCACCAGTGTTATAAAACTACTCCTGGGAACTGCCCGAAAGCTCTTACGAAAGCCTTGACAAATAGGTGGGAGCCGTACTCTGAAGACACGATTTTCGTAAGACTTTGGGGCATTTACAAGGGTAGTTTAATGGCTCTGGTGGTAGTTAGACGCTTCTTCTGTACCATGAACCTAAAGAAAAAAAAACATTCATGAGTGTCGTGTGAGGAAGAAATGGACATCATGAGCGACTGGTCAGTATCGGTACCAGTACCGAGCAGTCTGGTACCGGTACCGTGCCGTTAGTACCGGTATATTGGTACCGGTACCTGCCCCGCACCCCCCCCCTCCCCCTTACACACACACACACACAAAAAAAAAAAAAAAAAAAAAAAAGCCGCATCTGCATTTGCTGCATATGGGCCCTTGGAAGGTAAGGCTGCACCATTCGTTGTCCTCCCTTATTCTCAAAACAACGTAAATTATTGTCCCCACCTCTTCTTGTTGATATTCTAATGAATATTCACATCCATATCCATTGCATTATTAATTAATATGAGTGTCTGCTGGGCCCTTGCGGAAGGTCTCGTCCACACACACACACACACACACACACTCACTCCCCCCCCCCCAGGTGTCCCAATTAATCAATTTGTAATCGACTAATCGCTTTTCTCACAACCTTGTGAGAGGACACTACGTGTAGGCCCTCGATCCAAGGTTAGGCCATTCATATCTTGTGTTAATATTCAGTTTTGTAAGTTTCATCATAGTAAACCTTGTAAAATTAAAAGAGAATCAGTACCCCCCCACCCACCGAGCGACCCCCGGCCGGGACATTACATATGTGTGTGTGTGTGTGTGTGTGTGTTCAACTTGGCAATGCTCTCAAGTTCAATTATTAAACAATGGCCAACAGGTGGGTCAGGGTGCCTCACGCAGCACATTCCTCCACACTGACACAGCATTCAGGGTTACAGAAAAGCCTCAGGAGTACGGCGGTGTGTTTATGAGTACGGTTCCTCCAAGATAAATGAGGGCAGACGTTGGAAGTAGTGAGATGTGGTAAGCTGCGGAAGGGACCGGTTCTAAGAATGACGGGATTCACGGGATGTTAGGGCGAGGGGCACAGGGACGGGGCGCGCGGCATTGTTGAGAGCGGCAACGTGCAGTGTAAAGGTGCGTGCTGTGCTGTCAGCGGTGTACCGGTGCTGTACGTCTTGCCTCCGTTGCCGGCTGGAGCAGTGTTTGTGGCAGGTGACATAGCTGTCCTCGTTAGCCATTTCAACGGTGGGTCTCGTTGCTGTCATTCGGTGTTTGTTGAAAGCCTGTTCGTCCTTCCTTTTGGAAAATATATATAATGGCTTTGATAACATATGGCGTGTAACTACTCGGCTGGATGTTCACTACAAATCACACATTTCTCTAATAATCATTTGATCTTCATTAATTTAATAAGCAGTCATTTTATTGTAGTAAATGGTGGACCCAAATAATGAAAAAATAATATTGATAAACTTGAAGATCTTGATCTTGATCTTGACCTTGACAATAATGCGCAGGTGCATGACACGCATATTTGCACCACGTTGACTTGCTTCTGGGAAAGTTCAGACGTTCATTGCATTCTTTTTGTATTACCTCCCCGTTCCATGCAGTTCATTTTTTGGCATTAAACTCTTCTATACCATTCACAGCAGTGTGTGATGCTGCTATATACGTCACATATTAAAAGAGCTCTTAGACCGCTTCCTGCTGTCAGAGTACGAGTGATGCCGAACCGATTAAACCATGTGATGTAAATTAACGTAAACTTAAGCGTCTGAGAATCGTAGGGAGAACAAATATGTATTCACCTGCATGTCCTTAGTGTTCCTATGGGAACCTACCCCCCCCCCCCCACACACACACACAGGGAAGATATATCTTAAGGACACTTAAACACTAAAATACAGATAAACATATGTTTGTAAAACCCCTGTCACCAATCCGACTAGGGTCGGGGAACGCGCCACGACCTGATTCGTGACGGCTTGTCGCCGAATGCCCCCGAATTCTTGGCCGCCCGCCAACCGCGCCACGAATTCTTGGCGCAGTCGGCGGCCGTTCGGCGAGTGCCCGCCGAACGCCCCCCGAACGCACCACGAATTCTTGGAGAGTCAGGTCAAATCCTCTCCACTCCCCTTTTTCTGTCCTTAACGTATACCCCTTCAATACGGAGACGCGTATACTGCATCCTTGCGTGCCTCGTACCATATTCGAGGACGCGTATACTGCGTTCTGGTTCGCTTTAGCAAGCATATGAGTTATTTCTTTCCGGATATTGTACGATAGTTTTCATAATGTAGGTCGTATATGATACGGTGTCTTATTTGACTTTCAATATTATTATTGTATAAGAACGTACGTAAGTGTGTTTTGCGCGCATTTGTGCTTCACAGTAACAATCAATTCTAACAGAGAATAACAAAAATAATGAGAAAAAAATAATATATATATATATATATATATATATATATATATATATATATATATATATATATATATGTATGTGTGTGTGTGTGTGTGTGTGTGTGTGTGTGTAATTCCTCTTCCCTCGAGTTGCCAAGTAGCTAGCTGGTACATTATCTCCCCACCACCTCAGTCTGGTACGCAAGGTCTATGGCACGTGGTCACACTGTCCGTCAACGCCGTACGACGCTCTCCCGCTACAACTCTTGACAAAATGTTTGACGTGGAAGAAGAAAGATAAATAAAAGCAAATAAGGGCGAAAAGAAGAGAAAGGGAGAGAAGAAAGGAAGGTGAGAACGAAAGAGAAGAAAAGAAAGCTAAGATAAGAATAAATAAGAAGAGGAATGGGAAGAGAAAGATAGATAAAAGAAAAAGAGGGAGAAAAGAATAAGAGAAAGGGAGATTGGAAAAGAATTGAAAAAGAACGAAAGAGGAGAAGAAAGAAAGCTAAGATAAGAATAAATAAAGAAAGGAATGAGAGGAGTAAGATAGATAAAAGCAAAGGAAGGCGAACAGAAGAAGGGAGAAAGGAAGATGAAAATGAATGAGGAGAAATAGGAAGGTAAGATAAAAGTAAACAAGAAGAGGAATGGGAGGAGAAAGATAGATAAAAGCAAATGAAGGCGAAGAGAAACAGAGAAAGGAAGATAAGTGTTACCCTTCCCGCCTTCCCCATACCCAAGAGAGCGTCTTCGCCGCACAATGTGACATGGTACGGAAAATGCTGCGAAGTCGCTGCGGCACCGCCACACACGGCTGCGCGGCATAGTGTGGCACCGGCCTAAGCCTAGTGGAAAAATCTTATGGCCTAAAAAAGAGAGAGAGAGAGAGAGAGAGAGAGAGAGAGAGAGAGAGAGAGAGAGAGAGAGAGACCATCTCTTTGTTCCTTTATCTCCAGTTTCCTTTCCGGCCGTTCGAATCTCTGCGGTGGTTGACGGTCACTGTTTTTCCCCTAAACGGTTAAACCTATCAACAGTGGTGTTCCACAGGGCTATGTCCTATCACCCACTCTCTGTTATTCATCAATGATCTTCATTCTTTCCATAACAAACTGTCCTGTCCACTTTCTTTCAATAGAAGAGCATCCCAACAGGAAGTACATGACTCCAGACTAAAGGCTGCAGAACACTTAACCTCAGACCTTGCTATCATTTCCGATCGGGGTAGAAGGAACCTTGTGTCTTTCATTGCCTCTAAAACTCAATTTCT
Source organism: Eriocheir sinensis (assembly GCF_024679095.1). NCBI lineage: Eukaryota > Metazoa > Arthropoda > Malacostraca > Decapoda > Varunidae > Eriocheir > Eriocheir sinensis. Next base: position 1,793,426 of record NC_066554.1, on the reverse strand, counting down.
CTACCTATCAACTCGACACAATCTTCCAAACACCTATCCCCTATTCTTCGATAACACTCATCTGTCACCTTCTTCAGTACTAAATATCCTCGGTGTATCCTTAACTCAAAATCTTAAGTAGAAACTTCACATCTTCTCTCTCACTAAATCAGCTTCCTCGAGGTTGGGCGTTCTGTATCGTCTCCGTCAGTTCTTCTCCCCCGCACAATTGCTATCCATATACAGGGGCCTTGTCCGCCCTCGTTTGGAGCTTGCATCTCACCTGAGGGGCAGGGTTGCCAACCGTACGATAATTATCGTACATGTAGGATAATTTTACCCTTGGTACGATGTACGATAGTGTTTTTAATAATCGTACGTTTTGTACGACAATTTTACCAAACCGTACGATACGATACGATAATTCCACGGATTTTTTTTTTTTCGTTGGGGATATACCCCAAGGATGGAAGGCGGTGGCGTATATGCTGCATGAATAATAAAATTATAATATATAAGAATGATAAATCGAAGTTATGGCTGTATTTTGTTAATAAGGTGGTTCGAAGTCGGGGTCGGAAATCCGGATGTTAACGTAACGTGTCCTGTCCCTGACTCCCTGTACCAGAGCCTCGGGCCGCTGCGACATCCCACACGCCGTTCAAACTGCGGCCAAATTTCAGGTTTGTAAGCATTGCATACGTGTCTTGTAATGTCAAAAGTGTTTAAAATATGCGTGAAAAGTGATGGACAACTGATAGAATGACGCCAAAGGCTTTGGAATTTTCGCTGTTGGCTACGGTAGACAAGGATTGTGAGGTTACTACGCCTCACTTCCATGAGTATGAAGTGCTAAGATAGTGATGTTGATAGTGATAAAGGGGCTGTAGGAAGATGGTCTTAAGTGGTTGTGGCAGTGAAATGAGGTGAGGCTGGCGACATGTGTTCTCGCAACCTACCAGATTCAGACGATGAAGACTAAGGTAGTACATATACGTGATACAATATTTAAGTTTTTTTTCAGTTCAACCACTCTAAAATTATTGCAAATATGAAATGTTTCACCATTAAGATACAGCAGGTTTTGTTTATTTATTTTGTGTTTATAAGGTTGTGAAACCAACATTAATTTTCATAATATTGCAAATAACAAATGGATATATAAATGTACGTGTTTTTGCTCCTAATAATAAATGAATGAATAAAAAAAGAATATATATATATATATATATATATATATATATATATATATATATATATATATATATATATTTGATTAATAGTTTATTGTTGCAAGTAAAACAACAAAGGAGAAGGGAGGAGCATGCCATCCCAACCCCCAGGCAGTACAGAGTGTGATTATACAACTAAGGATACATGTGTAAATAGCACCAGGAAACTAAAAAGATACAATGGTAGGGGACAAGTGCTAAAAAAATAATAAAGGCCTTGATTTAGTCAAGGGAGCAGACATAAGGGACTCTTTCGCCTCTGCCTTTCAGCATCTACCTTTCCTTCCTGCTGGAAGTACGCCTTCATACAGCCTGTGCCTAAGAAGGGTGACCATTCCAATCCCTCAAACTACCGTCCAACAGCTATACTTTCTTGTTTATCTATAGATTTTGAATCAATCCTTAACCGGAAGATTCAAAAGCACCTTTCCACTTCTGACCTTCTATCTGATCGCCAGTATGGGTTCCGCAAGGGGCGTTCTACTGGTGATCTCCTTTTGATAGGGTCTGGCACAAATCTTTGCTCTCCAAACTACCCTCCTACGGTTTCTATCCTTCTCTCTGTACCTTTATCTCCAGTTTCCTTTCTGACCGTTCTATTTCTGCTGTGGTAGATGGTCACTGTTCTTCCCCCTAAACCTATTAACAGTGGTGTCCCACAGGGTTCTGTCCTATCTCCCACTCTCTGTTGTTCATTGATGATCTTCTTTACAAAACGAACTGTCCTATCCATTCTTACACCGATGACCACTCTGCATTACTCAACTTCCTTTAATAGAAGACCCACCCTACAGGAACTTAACAATTCAAGGCTGGAGGCAACAGAACGCTTAGCCTCATACCTTACCATTATTTCCGATTGGGGCAAGAGGAACCCGATGTCCTTCAACGCCTCAAAAAAACAGTTTCTCCACCTTTTCACTCGACACAATCTTCCAAACAACTATCCCCTAGTCTTTGACAACACTCAGTTATCACCTTCAACACTAAACATCCTCGGTCTATCCTTAACTCAAAATCTCAACTGGAAGCTTCATATCTCATCTCTTACTAAATCAGCTTCCTCCGCCAGTTCTTTTCCCTCGCACAGTTGCTATCCATTTACAGGGACCTTGTCCGCCCTCGTATGAAGTATGCATCTCATGTGTGTGGGGGGGTCCACTCACACGTACACCTCTTCTGGACAGAGTGAAGTCTTAAGGCTCTTTGTCTCATCAGCTCTCCTCTTCTTACTGATAATCTTCTACCTCTTAAATTCCGTCACAATGTTGCCTCTCTATCTTCTATCGATATTTTCACGCTGACTGCTCTTCTGAACTTGCTAACTGCATGCCTCCCCCTCTCCCGCGGCCTCGCCTCACATGACTTTCTAATCAAGCCCATCCCTATACTGTCCAAACCCCTTATGCAAGAGTTAACCAGCACCTTCACTCTTTCATCCCTCACGCTGGTAAACTCTGGAACAATCTTCTTTCATCTGTATTTCCTCCTGCCTACAATGTGAACTCTTTCAAGAGGAGGGTATCAGGACACCTATCCTCCCGAAATTGACCTCTCTTTTTGGCCACTCCTATGTACACTATTCAGGAGCAGTAAGTAGCGGGCTTTTTTTTTCATTAATGTTTTCTTTTTTTTACGCCCTTGAACTGTCTCCTTTGCTGTTAAAAAAAAAAAACACTCTAGGAAAATATTTTATAACAAGTTTTGAGATTCCAGGTATCTTCCAACCTCCTCCCCTCTCTCTCTCTCTCTCTCTCTCTCTCTCTCTCTCTCTCTCTCTCTCTCTCTCACACACACACACACACACACACACACACACACACACACACGGTTTAGGTTTCGAGCTCTAGTGATGAAACTACTGGGAGTAGGGAAATGTTATGCACCATATTGAAAAGCACATTGGCAGGGCTAAATCATTTGTTAAAAAAGTTTTTTGAAATTCTCAAAAAATGAGCGGGATTTAAGGTTGGGAACTCAAAAATAGGTTTTTTCCGAGTTGTCTTTTGCGAATTTATTCAATTTTTTAACCTTTCGAGTCGATTTTCGAGGCCGGTCGCTAATTACAAAATATAGCCCTTTCATTTTGCCATCGATTGATACCAAAAACTTTTCTGTAGCCCCAGAAATAAGGGAGTTCTGGCGATTCTCACCAAAGCGGTTGATTTCCCAAAATTCGCGGCTTAATGACAAGGCGCCGCAAAATCAAAAGAGTAAGCCGTCCATTACTTGAGATGTCACTGGTTTACCACATCTAATATAAAGAAATACATTTCATCAGATACATGTCACCTACACGCACATAACGCAGATTTCTCTGTATATTTATGCATACGTCTCGAAATTATCAATTGATTTATGTGTCTTTAGTGCACCATTTAATATTGCATATTTTTATATATAATATATATATAAAAATATGCAGTATTAAATGGTGCACTAAAGAAACATAAATTAATTGATAATTTTGAGATGTAGGTGCATAAATATACAGAGAAATTTGCGTTATGTGTAGATGACGTGTATCTGCTGAAATTTATTTCCTTATATTAGATGTGATAAACAAATAGATTTGTGGAGCAAATTGGAAGAGAGGGAAGGGAAGGGCAGAGACGTAAGATCATGGAAAATATCCCACTGATACACCAGCAATACGCACAGATTTGATGGAGTAAAAGGTTGGAAGGCTGTCCTCCTGGAGGTGGGTCTTGTGTATGTGTGTGAGAGAGAGAGAGAGAGAGAGAGAGAGAGAGAGAGAGAGAGAGAGATTTACAAAGAAAGATTTACAAAAGAAAATCAGACCACACAGACCCCATGGTCCTGACTAGGTGGTCTGTCCTTAAACCTAAGTTATTCTACATTAATCAGATGGCTCCAAAACGTTGCATTTCTACTCTAGTTAATATTAAGTTCAATGAAGTGTCGGTCGAGCTTGTTTTTAAAGGAGTCAATTGTGTCCCACTGGACCACTGAAGGTGGGAGCTTATTCCATTCTCGCACTACAACGTTGGTGAAGAAAAATTT
>NC_066554.1:1736691-1784191 GCF_024679095.1 Eriocheir sinensis | reverse complement strand
TGAAGCACACATACTCTTTTCAGTTGTCAAGATGTCTGCTCTGAATCAAGCAGTTGCTGCTGCCGCAGCTGGTATTATTTTGCAACAATGGTGAAATTGAAGGAAAAAGCGTGAGTTTCGCGTGAGTGCTGGGTCAATGAGTATCTTGCACGTCGGAGTGTATGTGTGAGTGTAGAAGAAGAGGTAAGGATGGCAAGCAATGTGCTAGCCATCCACAGACAAGTAGATGAACGATAATCCTCAATATTATTTATATTTTTTCATTGGACCAATCTGCCATACTGACGATACAAAGGAGGACCTGAAAATTAGAAAACACGGTTTAATAAACCATGGTTGACGGGCGACTGTTGCACAAGTCTCCCCGTCTTGGATGGGGAGACACTTGCACCTTCATGCGTCTGCGCATGTTGGCCTGTGTGCACAAATTTGAAGCATGCCTTACCTTGCACCATAGTATGCCTCTGCTTGCCTCTTCATGCAATAGGCATATGCCTTCTGAGCGCACAAAAAGTTGCACAGGTCTGAACGTGGCTTTAGAGATAGAAAATGGGGTTTGGTTCTATTCATTGATTATATTTTAGCTATAAATGCAGTTTTTACAGAATGCCATGTCATTCAAGGAAATGGTTGAATCTGAAAATTTAGCCCCCTTCCATTTTTGTCTGATGCCTCTCTTCCTTAGGGAACTTCAGTGAAAGATGTAAATCCAAATGAAAATTATCTGCCTATGCTCTCAGTTCACAATGTCCTTCCTCTGAAGGGCTCTTATATCAGGATTTATGTTAATCAACTCCTAATTTGTCCTAATATGCTATTTCTCCTTGCATCTGAATGGCTCTTACATCAGGTTCTATATTTATCAATTCCTCATTTTTTAGTCTACCATGCAGTTATATAGTGCCTTCATTTTTACCTTTTCCTGCTATCTTAATGACAATTCAGACCAACACTTTTTCACATCTCCAAAATACCAGTGCAAGCTTTGTTTTACATTATCAAGTACTTATAATAATTAGCATTTTTGTTTTCTTCAGAAAAATGTTTAATTAATACCATAATATTTTCCTTGTTTTGCCTCGTTTTACTAAAAAAATATCCAAAGAAGCCTGTTCAGTGTCCTGATTGCTCTGTTTCATCTCTTTGTTGTATCAGTAGCACAGCTTTGTATGTAAGGAGGATATGTTTGTTTCACATTTTTCCTTTGCCTAGGCTGAAGTGGCTGATTACGAGCTTCGCACATCAAACATGGCCTATGTCTCAGGCCGCCTGGCAGTGCTGAGTGAGTTTGATAATATTCTGAGGGAAAAGTATCTGAGCTCCTCCAAAACGGTTGATTTTGGCAAGAGTGAGGAAGTCCGGCAAGAGATCAATACAGCGGTTGAAAAGGAGACCAACTCCCGCATTAAGGATCTCATCCCTGCTGGTAAATATCATTATTGTCATCATTATCTTAATCATCATTAGCTTGAACATTCCACCACAGGACATAGACGGCTCCCAAACATTTCCATTAATTTGTCTTGTATCTTTAGTGTTCTTTTAGCAATTTAATGTAAACATTCCATATACAGTTGTCCGTCGCCATATCGCAGTTCACTTTTTGCGGTCTCACTGTATCGCGGATTTTTAAATTGTATATATCTATTTTTGTACAGGTAACTCGATTTATGTGAGTTTGGTTTACGCATTTTTGAAATAACGCGGGATCCAAAATCCAAATAAATGTTTAATTTACACGTTTTTTCACTTATATGCGATATTTTATGGATTGGCCACCAGATGTCTCACACAACTGGACTCACATGGCGCCGCGGCCACACAGCTGAGATCAGTTCTTCCCGCACACCACTTGAACAACAATACAGTACCCACGCTGCCACGCTACTCAATAATAGGGGTGGGCAGGTACTGGTACCAGTACTGGTACTAATGGTACCAGCTATACGGTACTGTACCGGTACCAGACTGCTCTGAGACTGAGTGCCTGAGTGGATATCTCGGTGATATGGATATTCTCTCTCTCTCTCTCTCTCTCTCTCTCTCTCTCTCTCTCTCTCTCTCTCTCTCTCTCTCTCTCTCTCTCTCTCTCTCTCTCCCTCTCTCTCTCTCTCGCTCTCTCTCTCTCTCTCTCTCTCTCTCTCTCTCTCTCTCTCTCTCTCTCTCTCTCTCTCTCTCTCTCTCTCTCTCTCTCTCTCTCTCTCTCTCTCTCTCTCTCTCTCTCTCTCTCTCTCTCTCTCTCTCTCTCTCTCTCTCTCTGTCTCTCTCTCTCTCTCTCTCTCTCTCTCTCTCTCTCTCTCTCTCTCTCTCTCTCTCTCTCTCTCTCTCTCTCTCTCTCTCTCTCTCTCTCTCTCTCTCTCTCTCTCTCTCTCTCTCTCTCTCTCTCTCCACTGAATGAATTGAATATTTATCTTTTGATAGAAACCTACCTCTTCTTTGATTTACATTGTTTTGGATTTACGCGGCCTCTTCAAGGACACAATACTCGCGTAAATTGAGTTACCTGTATCACTGGAATAAACACGCAGATAGCTACTGAACCGATCAGCTGATACGCTTTTCTTCTTCTTGTGACCACAACTTACCGACCTCACGAGAAATTAACCGACATGCTGGTGACTGAGTTTCTGACCAGAATTTCAATGAGTTTCCCGTGAAATGCAGCCGACTTTGAATCTCTCGAGAGAAACTAGTGGTTGGGTGACCGTGTTCACATGGGCTGGGGCGAGATTCACAGATGTGTGCTTATATAAATAATGTATATAAAATATGTTATATAAATAATAACATAGCTATAAGGTCGCTACTTCGTGGATTTTCGCCTATCGTGGGGAGTTCTGCTGGAACCTAACCCCCGTGATCTGGATCTGGATCTGGACAATAATGCGCAGGGCACCTGTATAGGTGCATAACACGCATATTTGTTTTGGCTGTTGGGGGGACGGGGGAGCCGCGTGTGCAGGGGAGGGAAGTGAATCAAGTGTAGTTGTTGTGTTGGTGTGTTGTGGTGACAAGTGAGTATGTATTTGTTTTCTGAATGAGTCTATTGTACCGCAGTCTAATCTGTTGAGGGAGGCTGTTCCAGTCACGAATGGTGTGTGGAAAGTATGAGTGCTTGTATGCGTCAGTGTTAGTGTGATATGTTTGGTATTTATGGATGTGTGTGCTACAAGTATGTTGACTGTTTGCCTTGTGTAGGTATGTTTGTGGGTCAATGTCAATGTGAGTGTTTGTGATCTTGTACATAAGTGTAAGTCTGTGTGCTTGTCTGCATATGTGAAGAGGTTCCATGTTTATCTGTTGTTTGATCCGTGTTGTGATTCCAGGCGTTCGAGTGCAATTGTTTGTAATGAACCTAGCCGCCTTGGTGTTGATTTGTTCTAACCTATCAATGTTTCTGTGTGTGTGAGGATCCCACACCGTGGAGCAGTATTAGTGTTGGTCTCACAAGTGTGTCACAAGCTATGTGTTTAATGTCAGGTGTACAGTTATGTAAATTCCTTCTCAGGAACCCCAGTGTTCTGTTGGCTGTGGCACTGATATGGTCTATGTGAGTGTTGAATTTCAAGTTAGTTGAGAGATGGATACCAAGGTACTTGTGTGTTTGAACTGATTCTAAATCTGAATTGTGGAGAGTGTAATTGTAATAGATGAGGTTGTACGCTCTGGTGAATCTTAATAGTTTTTTTCATTTGTCTGGTCGGAAGTGCATCTGCCAGGTGCGGTGATAGATGAGGGACCAATGTACTGCTTAATTTCAGCACCCTGGTGAATGGCCTTCCCATGGGTCATTTTATATCCTTTACATCTCAGTCTACCATTTTGGTTCATCTATTGTCCTCTTTTTTCCACCTGTATATCCTGACCATTACCATTCCTTGATAATAACTTTTTATTTTGCCGTTCTTCATGTTTGCTAACATTAATCTTTCCTTTCCCATTTGGATACTTATCAGTTTACTTTTCAGGGACTTTGTCATTGCCCATGGCTCTGTTTCATAACATGATGGCAAGAATGCACTGATGGAATACGTTTCATATCAAGCCCAATGGTATAGAGTTTCTGTACCAGTTTTAATGTAATTGATATGTATGTGTGGAGGGGGTGCCTGGTACTTTTACTTCTTACTGGGTGGCCACAAACATGATTGCTCCATTCCTCCCTGCTCACTGTCACTCGGTGAACATTCACAAAAGTCATTGCTCATTCATATTTTTCCACTCCATCCATCCACCTCCTCCTTGGTCTACCTCCCCCTTATACCCTCCATCTCACTCACACCTTCTCATTGTCAGTCTCCCATTATCCTCTCTACATAACCAAAACATCTTCACTTTTCCTTCCTGTATTCCCCAACACATTTTTAACCATACTTCACCACCTTCACAGACCCACTTTTGCCACTTTGTTCCTCCATGTAAACCTTTATGCACCCCTCAGCAAGTCATGTTCACACTCTTAACCCCTTGACTGTGGATTTCCTACAAGAAGTCATCACCAAGCTACAGGAATGGATCAAAAAGTGGCTGCTACAATTCAATGAAGAAAAATGTAAGGTCATGCACCTTGGGAGGGGATATCCAGCATAGTACCACATGGGAAACACTCCACTATCCACCACAGAGACAGAGAATGACCTGGGAGTATATGTTACCAGGCTACCAGTAAAAGCTAAATCCATCCCAATCACAGCGGATGGATTAACATTTGACTCATGAAACAAAAACACAGCTGCTGAGTGAACAGCTACAAATCATAATTGATTAGTGACTAGCTTTAAAGTCAAATATTATTGGGTAATTTTTCTTATTTCATTTTGCATATCAAAGATGTCAAACTATGCTTGGCTTTTATTATAATTGTAGGAAAATAGCTGTGTATCCCATTTCATTTTACCCATTACTTTCTTTAATGAGAAAATGGGATTCTTGGTGAAAATAATAGTATTGTAAATTTCAGGTATGCTGAATTCTCTCACAAGGATGGTGCTTGTGAATGCCATCTACTTCAAAGGCTTCTGGGCTAATCAGTTTAAAAAGGAAGCAACAAGGGACGAAGACTTTTGGACCTCAAGCACTAAGAATGTTAAAGTGCCCATGATGCACATGAAGAAGAAATTCCGCCTCTTCCATTTCCGAGACCTTGGAGCCACTGCCCTAGCAATGGATTACAAGGTCAGTGTACTTATTTGGTAGTAATTTCAATATGACTAGGATTATGGCAGGATCTGAGTAATGCAGACACAGGTGAGACCTTGGCCATGATCTGACAAGTGATGATTGTGTTTATGTTGGATAATGATTAGAGGCTTTACATGTGGACGTCTGTGAATTTTTGTTGGCATTGAAATGTTTCTTGTTTTGAAAAAAAGTTTATTGGTGCTGTCTATGGCCAGGCAAAACAAAAACTAAATGCAGTAATTACTTCTGTATCTGAACCCTCCCTGTGAGAACCTCATAACCATCTAAACTTAAAACAAAAAAACACTGAATAAGTATGAGAGGGGACACTAGGAGAAGATGTTAATGTGGCCTGGTTGCTTGGATGACGTGTAAACTGCAGAGCTGGGCACTTCCGATCATCAGTCCGATCGTCCGATCTTCCGATCTGATCGGAACAGCATTTGGCGATTGGAATTATTATTTAAAAAAATAATAGTAATTGTTATAAGTTTTAATGATCAGATTTTTTTTTTTTACGTCTTGGCCTATTGCGCCGGTAGGCTTCTTCCCAGTGGGGCCTGATGGTTGGCCCAAGGCTTCTTCCCAGTGGGTCGTGATGGTTGGCGCAGGCGAGTGTTTATAGTGGCACCATCTTGCATTGGCTCATGCTGTCCTCCCGGAGCTCATCTTTAATCCTAGAATCTAGAGTCCGGGTTGATAGGTGGTCTTCTGGACAGTATGTGGGTAGTTTTAAGCCACTCGGCGGCGGCTGAAAAATCCCAGCTTGGTGGCACCGGTCGGGGATTGAACTCACGTCCTCCTGAACGCGGGGCTGCCACTCGGCGGCGGCTGAAAAATCCCAGCTTGGTGGCACCGGTCAGGGATTGAACTCACGTCCTCCTGAACGCGGGGCTGTCTTGCTATCTGTTCAGCCCAAACTGATCGGATGATCGGGGATCGGAACAGCAAAAAAGTGATCGGTGCCCACCACAGGTAAACTGCCACATGTGTTTTCTCACCCACACACCCCTATCCCAGGGCTGGATTCTCAAGACACTTTCACTCAAGTTAAGTCCATAAAGTTCATGGTGTGCACTATACATAATCCTCAAGCACCAAGCTATGATATTACTGGTGCAAGTGGGGATATAACTTCATCTGTGCTGGCAATATCCCCAGCCTCAAGACACATATGACATCACAGGACTTGTTGTTGGGAGACTTTACATTATCTTCAGATGATCCTGTAATAGTGGTTGTATGAGTACTAGGAACTTTTTAATAGGTAATGAAGAAAAAAATGACCATAAAATGAATGGTGTTCAAAGATGAAAAAAATAATAATAGTTTTGCAAGTAGTCATTTAATTTTTCTATAAATGCTTTAGCTCTGCCTTGGCCAGCTGGCACGTGACAGCTTGTTTACATGAGAGAGATGATGCCTGAGTGGCTGGGTCCTCTATTCATGTGGTTATGCTGGTATGTGGAGCAGGCTTGTGGGGTACATTTTGTTCTAGCCAGTAGAATACAACCAGAATGAACAGCTGAAAGATGGGAATTTGTATTTGACACTTGGGTCACCATCGGCTTCCTTCCATACCATTCCGTGTCTGCATTATCAGTTTGGGGATTCAGATCTGCAAGCCCATCATGCATCCTCATAGGATGCACTTGTGTACTTGTGCCTCTACTCACATGAGTGTGGGTGCTCTCATACACACATATCTCCATAATGCATTGGTTAACATGCTTGTCCCACACTGAGGTCCCGTGTTTGATTCCCAGGCAGAGTGCAGATGGATGGGCAGTTACATTTAATCTGTGCCCCTGCCCACCACTCTTCAACCAGGAGAACCTTATGGTAAATCCTTTGAGTGAAATGGGAGCAGAATTGAAAGTCCTTATATGCAGTAACTTCATTCAGGTTCATTCATGCTTTGATTTTGTTAAATAATTCAGGAGTACAACTACAGTGCTGATTGCCTTGATTTTGTGAAATAAATCAGATATACTACAGCACAGTACTGGTTGCTTCCATCCGAAGCTGTGACTGCTCATGGAGGTACATGTTATCTCTCCTCCACCAAGCACCTGCATAAAGCTATCTCCTTGAGGAAAGTCTACATACAGTACCCAACAACATTATTCATTATTAGCTTTATCATATTGAAAGTAATAGTAAAGTGTCTTTACTCTAAATATGACATTACTGTAAGGTAATAGTACTAAGGTAACAGTAAAGTTCACCTAAACCATGTCATTCCAAATTGCAGGGTTCCAGGCTGAGCATGGTGTTTGTGCTGCCTGATGAACGTGATGGCCTGGCAGGAGTTGAAGCCAAGTTGGCCACAACAGATCTCAGTGAACTTGATAAAAAGTTGCGCAAAGCTGAAGTTGAGGTCACTATTCCCAGATTTAAGCTGGAAGAAACACTCAAACTGAAAGGCAAGCTCCAAGAGGTAAGCTAGAGCTACTATATTTAAGACCATAGATGTTAATGATGTGTAGAAATTAAACAAATACAAATTAAGAGCAGTGTGAAAGTAAAAACAGAAGTATGTAAAAGAGAGAAAAAGATTTCCCATTGAAATGGGCCACACTGCACACTCAACAATATCTTGGAAGTATGCAATAACAAGTGAACCATGAGGTCAAGTACCAAAAGTTGAATCAAGAAAAATATTCCAGAAAGTTTTTTTAGCACCTTATTTTTAGGCTCTGTTCATAGTCTTCTTAATTTACATCACTCACTTGGATTTCTCACTACCTTGAAGCAGTATAAGCATGATGGCTGTGCCTTACTGCCTTGGCTGTGTGAGTACTGAGTGTTAATTGTAGCTTTTTATCAAACAATGTTAAGAGTGAAAATTTGATATCAATAGGAAAAGATTAATAGATAACACATCATCAGTTTACCATCACTGCTCTATTATAATAGGTATAGGGTAAACATTTGCACCAGATGCCTAGCATTTTCTTGACAGAGGCCAAGATCAATGTGGAAATAATAGTATTGGTAAGGTTCTGCAACATCAGGATTCTTCACAACTATTTTTTTCTCACTTTGATGGCAGTGACGGGAAGAAAAGGTTTGCAGTAGTACTGCTCCCACTCTTAACACTCACACATGGTTTTCTGTTTCTTATTATTGCAGCAGCTTTCTTGACCCAACTTGATTGATCTGTCACTCTTTCCTATCCTTTGCTCTTGTCACAGTTAAAGATAAAGGTAAAGGTTGGTGCATACATTATAGCTACGCGTGGCTACAGTGCTCATCAATCCGCTGACCCTTTGAGCCTGTGATGGGCAAGAGCCAGTTACCCCAGGACACAGGCCAATGTGAAATCCTGGATTGCCATAGTTTACCTTCCCCAGGTTTACCCAGGTACCCATTTATCGACGAGCCAAAAAGGGAGGATGAACAGCTGGGTGAGCTGTACACCAACTTCCTGGGCTGGGATTCAAACCTGGGCCTGCAGAGTAGTAGCCAGGCATGCTGACCACTAGACCACGGAGGCATTATGTTGTCATGAGTGCTCTTCTTAAATTCTTTATAATTACGTAGCTTTGCTGAGACAGGGCATTATCAAACAATGCCTATAGATATTATTAATGATGTATACAAATGGAGCAAATATAGCTGAAGAGCAGCATGAAGGTGAAGAATAAAAGCACCCGACACAGAGGAGGAGAGATGGCTCATTGAAGGGCCACACTGCACACTCAAACATTCTGTATATAGACCCAAATTAAGTATGACGTCAGCGTTGTGACAGCCCATCAGGACCAGAAGCAGATTTTTGCTTTAAAGAATGAAAAAGGATGCAGTCTCTTTAGCCAATCATTCTACCTTACAAGCTTTATCCTTTTTTATTTTTTTACAGCAGAGAGCAACTCGAGGAAGCTGATTTAGTAAGAGAGGAGATGTGAAGTTTTCAGTTGAGATTTTGAGCTAAGAATAGACTGAGGATGTTTAATGTAGAAGAAGGTGACAGCTGAGTGTTGTCGAAGAATAGGGGATAGGTGTTTGGAAGATTGTGTCGAGTTGGTAGGTGAAGAAATTGGGTTTTTGAGGCACTGAAGGATACAAGGTTCCTTTTACCCAAATTGGAAGTGATAGCAAGGTCTAGGGTTAAGCGTTCTGCAGCCTCCAGTCTGGAGTCCTGCAATTCCTGTTGAGAGGATCTTCTGTTGAAAGAAGTTGAATAATGCAGAGTGGAGTTGTCTGTATGAATGGATAGGACAGTTTGTTATGGAAAGAAGATCATTGATGAATAACAGGAAGAAAGTGGGTGATAGGAGAGAGCTCTGTGGGACACCACTGTTGATAGGTTTAGGGGAAGAACAGTGACCGTCTACCACAGCAGAGATAGAACAGCCAGAAAGGAAACTGGAGATAAATGAGGATGCATCTGCATGTGTCAAAATTAGTGGAGAAACAAGTGAACATTTTGAGATAAAAGTGGGATCAAGACAGGGGTGTGTCATGTCACCATGGTTGTTCAATATTTATATGGATGGTGTTATTAGAGGAATGAAAGGCAAAGTTGGGGAAGTTGGAGTAAAAATGTTCGCTGAGGGAAGAAAGTGGGTGCTGAATTCGATACTGTTTGCTGATGACACAGTGCTCATTGCAGAAAATTAAAGTGACTTACAAAATATGGTCAGTGTTTTTGATAGTGTCTGTAAAAGGAGAAAGCTGAAAGTAAATGTCAACAAAAGTAAAGTGATGCTAGCGAAGTAGAAGTGAAGTTGTAGATTTTGTATGCCCATATAGAGTGCGAATTGAATGTGAAAAAAAAATGCAGAATAATTTTGAATGGTGAAGAAATGGAGGAGGTCAATGAGTTTAAGTACCTTGGATCAGTGAAACTTTCTCAGTTGCACTAGACATATCGCAAGCTTTTGATAGGGTCTGGCACAACTCTTTGCTTTCTAAACTGCCCTCATACGGTTTTTATCCTTATCATCATCATCATCATTTCATCGATGCCTGCTCCTAGGAGCTCCCACCAGGGGCAGAAGCAGTGGCGTACCCAGAAAATTGAAAGGGGGGGGGGCCAATATATATATATATATATATATATATATATATATATATATATATATATATATATATATATATATATATATATATATATATATATATATATATATATATATATATATATATATATATATATATATATATATATATATATATATATATATATATATATATATATATATATATATATATATATATATATATATATATATATATATATATATATATATATATATATATATATATATATATATATATATATATATATATATATATGTATATATATATATATATATATATATATATATATATATATATATATATATATATATATATATATATATATATATTTTGGGGGTTTATGTCATGGCAAGAATTTGGCCCATCGCTGGTATGCGGCAAAGCCACATATTTGGCACATTGCTAATGCTGGGTTAAGAATCTTAATAACAGGTGCCTGAAGTCTCTGGAAGAATTAGAAAAAGCAAGGTTTTGACATTTACTATGAATGAAAGAGCTTTTGGTGAGTCGAAGAATAGATTTGGCACAATTCCGGGCAGAAATGTAAAAATCATGGTTAGCAGGAGTGCAAAGGCTCTGGCACTTTTTGTGAGCTACCTCTCTATCTTTGATAACATGAAAACAAGCATGATTAAACCAAGGTTTTTAGCAAGAGGAGTAGAGAAAGTACGTGGAATTTGTGCCTCCATTCCAGAGACAATTACCTCTGTGAAGGGCTGGGCACACACAGAGGGGTCTCTCTCCTGGAAGCAGTAATCATTCCACGGGAAATCAGAAAAGTACATCCTCAGGTCATCTCACCGAGCTGAAGCAAAATGCCAGAAGCATCGCCTCATTGATGGGTCCAGAGGATGTACAGGAGTGATAGGACAGAATACTGAAATAAGGTTGTGATCGGAGGAACCCAACAAAGAGAACAGTTTGACAGAATAAGCTGAAGGATTAGAGGTTAAGAAGAGGTCTAGAATGTTGAGCGTGTCTCCAAGGTGGTCGGGAATACGAGTAGGGTGCTGAACCAACTGCTCTAGATCATTGAGGAGAGCAAAGTTGTAAGCTTAGGCTTGTTCACCAGGCTGGTCAGTGAGAGAGGATGAAAGCCAAAGCTGATGGTGAACATTGAAATCTCCTAGGATGGAGACTTCAGCAAAGGGAGAGTAGGTCAAGATGTGCTCGCTCTGGAATTCAAATAGTCAAAGAATTTTACATAGTTGGTAGAATTAGGTGCAAGATAAACAGCACAGATGTATTTAGTAATAGAGTAATAATGAAGTCTTAGCCAAATGGTGGAAATTCTGAAGAGTCAAGGTTGTGGGCATGAGAGCAAGTGATGTCATTGCATATGTAGACGCAACATCCAGCTTTGAATAGAAATTTAGGATAAAGATAGTAGGAGGGAACAGAGTAGAAGTTGCTGTCACTAGCCCCCAAGACTTGTTTCAGTGAGGAAGAGAAGGTGAGGTTTAGCAGAGGAGAGATGGTGTTCCACAGAAGGGAAATTAGAACGAAGACTGCAGAGTCGGACTGGGGTGCTTAACCCAGTAGTTGCGGGGATCATGTTTCTTAAAGGCCCCTCTAAGCGAGAAAATGAGATAAAATCATCACTCACGCAACCCATTTCATAATATATATATCAACGCTTTTAAGATCAGTTTGTGTATCATCTATTTTTGGGGGGTTTATATCATGGCAAAAATCTGGCCCGTTGCTGGTACACGGTAAAGCCACAAATATGGCCCGTCGCTGCTACCGGGTTAAGGGGGCTGTACCATCTAGTGGCTGGAGGGGGCCCGGGCCCATAAAAGAGTTACTGTCATTATTATATGACAGCATGGGTTAAGTCCAGGGGCATACCTTGGGGGGCCCATGTGCCATTGGCACACGGGCACATAGGCCAGTCCGACCCTGGAAGACTGTGAATGTTGCAGAAGTTAATGAAGAGAAAGTTCGGAGAGCTATCAGGACACCTTTCAAGTTGAGAAACAAAAAGATAGTCCGTTCTGGGGGAATTTGTTGTTCCCCCCTAAGATGAGGACTCCGAGGCATGTATTAATTTAGCCATTTTAAATTTTGATAAATTTTGTTGAAATGGTGTGTTTGTTTTGTGTGTAAGTAGTGTGGTGTGGAAAGAGAGAGGCTTTGTCTTTAGAGAGCATGCTGAACTACTCTGGTGTTGATGAGACAATAGGGAAACGAAAAGTGAGGACACGGGAAGGGTCTTTGGTGGGCTTGCAGCACCCTCTTCGCTTCCTGTATAAACCTCACCGGGAGTGGCTTACGCCCATTTTGGTAGGTGTCTTCCTACCTACCATCCACTCACTGTCTTGCTGTTTTCATTTTCTTTCCATGCAGTCCTTGAAATAAATTGTTACAATAAAAGTTGCATCAATCTGAGCAATAATTGCAGCCTGGATCACTATTGCTGAAGAAGTATGTTATGGGGCCATCCGTTTGACATAATCATTTGTGTAGAAATATATTGCATTTGAACACCTTCCTCTCCACAGATGGGAATGAAAGATCTTTTTGATGAGAGGTCAGCTGACCTTTCTGGAATATCAGGCAAGAAAGACCTGTTTGTCTCCAATGTGGTCCACAAAGCCTTCCTGGAAGTAAATGAGGAAGGCAGTGAAGCTGCTGCAGCAACAGGTATGTTTTTGTTTTCATGTTCTTTTATTTTTCATTCATGCTTGATATATTTCTGTGTTGCTGTATTTTCTTTCAAATGTCTATTTTGCATTTGCTTGGAATGTGTACAGTGCACTGATTTGCATGATTACACTTTGCTTCACGCTTTCAAGATGACCCAGTTTTTCTGTGCACGGCATGGAGGACTTTCAGGAAATAATAATAGTTATAATGGTATGTTAAATGACTTACAAACGAAATAGCTATAACAAAGGCATGCCACAATTATAGAAAAATAGACCAGTAGAAACCTTACTTTACCACAGATCACTCTGAGTAGATAAAGTCTAAATGTTAAATAATTTAGTTTAATGCTACACATAATTTTTGAAGAAGATTTTGGGGCAAACGATATTGCAGAAGGGATTTTCTTAATCACACAAACCAATGGGTAATGATTTATGAAATTCTTTTTGGTTAAGCCTTACTAACTGTATGCTTATGACTCACATGAGTGAGTTTGATCTTTACATTTCCTCCCGGAATCGTGCCAAATCTATTCTTTGACTTACCAAAAGCTCTTTCATCCATATTAAATGTCAAAACCTTGCTTTTTCTAATTCTTCCAGAGACTTCAGGCACCTAGCCAAAAATATCTCCTCCAATTTCACTTCTTCATCTTTCCCTCCTCTCCTTTACCCTGATGGCAGCACAGCCGTCTCATCTATCTCTAAGGCTGAACTCTTCTCTCAAACTTTCTGTAAAAACTCCACTCTGGACGATTCTGGGCATATTCTTCGTACTCATCCCCCCTCTGACTCCTTTATGCCTGTTATTAAGATTCTTAAGAATGATGTTTTCTATGTCCTCTCTGGCCTCAACTCTCAGAATGCTTACAGACTTGATGGAGTGCCTCCTATTGTCCTTAAAAACTGAGCTTCCATGCTGACACCCTGCCTGGTCAAACTCTTTTACCTCTGTCTGTCATCATCTACCTTTCCTTCCTCCTGGAAGTACGTCTTCATACAGCCTGTGCTTAAGAAGGGTGACCGTTCCAATCCCTCAAACTACCGCCCTATAGCTTTACTTTCCTGTCTATCTAAAGCTTTTGAATCGATCTTTAACCAGAAGATTCAAAAGCACCTTTCCACTTCTGACCGATTCATCACCAATTGGCTATCTACATGCTGTCCTTAAGACCACCACTCAACCCGGACTCTAACGAAACTCTGTACAGTGGAGCAAAGATGGGTTCCAGGGGGCAACATGAGCCAAACAAGATGGTGCCACTATAAACGCTTACCTGCATCACGAACAGGCTGGGGCCATCCAGCAGGCCATATAAAAAAAGCCCAGTAATGCAAAAGGTTGAACTTAAAAAAAAAAAAAAAATAATAATAATAGATAAATAAAAAAAAAATATATATATAAAAAATAAAAGATAAAGTTGGGGATACACCCTATAGCTGCACATGGCTGTGGTGCTCATTGTAGCATTGGGCCTTGAACCTGTCATTCATCAGTGTGCTCATTCTGCTATATTTTAATCCAAGACTTTTTAAATCTTTCTTTAATTTATAACCCTTGAGTTCTGAGGTTACCATTTAGTGGTGTATAAAAAAATCTGATATAGATTGTTTTATTGCTGTAGGTATCTGTTGTGTAAAAAGTTGATGCCATAAGAGCATAACTTACATGGTGGTTAACTTTTTCATACATGTTCATGCTTGATGCACTTCTGGTGAGGATGATCAGGCATTTTCTTTGAGTGATATTTACCATCTGCTGTGCTGGAAGATATAAAACTGGAAATTTCTTCATGAAATAATTTTTTCTAAAATGGTTTTGAGTTTGGCCAAAGAAACTTACATAGTTAAGTTATGGTGAATTTTTAATACACCGCTTTTCCTCAGCAGGTATCACCTTCATGGTAACGAGTATTCTGATTTCAAGACCTCTGCAGTTTGTTGCTGATCATCCATTTCTTTTTTTCATCAAAGATATTCGATCAGGATTAATTCTGTTTAGTGGCCGCCTGACAGTGCCTTCACAGGGAAACTGATAAGCCTTTATCGTGCATCAAGTGTATGTTTGAGACAGCAGTGTTGGGGCTTTATAAAAAATCTATTTAGTTAAGCTGTGATGCCTTTATTTTAATATACCACTTTTTTTTCAACTGGTATCACCATAGAGCTAATGTGTGCTATAATTGACAGTCCTCTGCAATTTGTTGTTGATCATCCATTTATCTTTTTCATCAAAGATGTTCAATCAGGATTAATTCTGTTTAGTGGCCGCCTGACAAAGCCTGCACAGGAAAATTGATAAACATTTATCATGCATCAAGTGTATAGTACTTAAGACAGCTCTATGTATTTAGTATTTCAGAATATTGTGAAGTGTATATAAATGAGATATTGACATATGAGGGCACTAAAATAGCAAGTAACTTGTCTCATGGCTGTTACTCATATATTATGGCTTCAAAAATTAATAATGTCCGTACCTCCAAGCTGCTCAGGCATTTCAAGAGACAAAAGAAAACCCTGTCTCTTTGACTGTCTATGATATCAGGAAGCAGGAACAAATAAAGTAATTTTGTGCAACTAGTAACAGAAACTAATTGTCAGCAAGGAAAGATAAATTGCAAAGTGTAAAACTGATGACTTGCAAAATTGTTATTCCAATATCCTGATTTTCCTATAATCCAGCACCACATTGGTCCCTAGCTCCTAACCTTCCCAGGTGAAAGCTGTAGTCATCCAAATGTCCATGAAAGGTACTTAAAGACACACTGATATTTGCTTATCTGAATGAAATTTCTTGCTTCATGTTACGAATTATATATTAAATAAACAGCTTCTACAAGTCTTTTACTCTACTACTTCTTCTACCTACTTAATAGCACTTTATCCGTGTCTGGAAAACACATGAGAAATTGCTCTAGTAGTCTTGAAAGGGGGAAATAAGCTTCTGCTGATGCTGGGAAATGAACCACGACCAGCCAGACAAATCTCTGCCCCCAAGCCAAGTGTTTTTAGTGGCCTTTCCACATCAGGCACGTCACTACAAGATTTCCCCTCCAATTCAGTTCAATTTCTGTGTTTTTACTTTAGTTTTTACTTTGCTATGGAAGCATAACCTTGAATGCCTCTGGAGACATGGGCATCCATCTCCCTGCCCCACAGGAGCAGATCCCACTGCTGCCACCACTGGGGAGGGGGCACTCCCCATCTTAAATCTACTTAGTAAATATGCACCAACTCAGTGTCTAGAATACACATGAAATTTTGATCTAGTCCAGAAAGGGGAAAATAAAATTTTGTTAGGAATTAGGTCAGTTAACCAGGGGATTAGACAAATTAACTATTTCCCTTATGGAACTAGTCTCAGGCCAAGAGTTCAAGCCAACTAAGAGTGTCGTCTGAGCTCAAATAAGCCTTGGATGGTACTTACATACTTCGCTCATCAGCTCTCAGACCGAGACAGTATCACCGTATTCACTGCCTGAAGACTAAACACATTTACCATGAAAGGAATAGCAATAGTTCAGTGTTTCCTTTCATGAAATAATAAATAATTGCCCTTGCGGAATTATTAACCCTAGAACACTAACCTTAGAAAAAGTCACACCACTACTAACCATGGGTACATCATACCCGATTTTGAAAAAAAAAAAAAAAAAAAAAAAGTTTTAATGGAATAAAAATAAAGAGTTACATGAAGGACTCAACTTTTGTATCTTGACTTAAGATTAAAAAAAAAAACAAAAATTTTTGAAAAAAATCAGAAAAAATCAACTGAAAAACAAAAAAATAAAAAAAAAAAAAAAAAAAAATTTAAAAAAAAAAAATATATAAAAAAAATCATTCCAAACTTCTTGTCTTCTTGTATGGGCTCCCAGGTCCTGTGATCCACTAACAGAAAAAAAATAAAAAAAACAATATCACATCCTGGGTCACACAACACCTGTATCACACACCATGTATGTAGTGCCCGAATGTAATGTAGCAACAAAACAAAGAGCAGCAGAGAGAACGAGACAAACCTTCCCCTACACTTACTGACTGGCGATGGGTTAGGAGTTAAAGAGCAAGGATAATTTAACCTATCGAAAGCCATGCCATCTGGAGAGGGAAATTCAAAATACCCCTTCAGACCCACGTGGTTGGCTTTCGGCCCACTACATCACCTGCTCTCAAGCTAACAACACCTCAGCGCTTTCGCGCCACATTAACTCGTGGCAGTGCTGACTTAAACTTAGTCTCGAGGACAACAGGACTCCTCCAGAACTTAATTCAAGAGACCACTTCTTTTGAGACCCTTCGAAAGATAAGTGCCTCCTACAGTGATTACAAATAGGTATTACTATCAGGCCTGTTAGGATTATCGTTGTAACGCTGGGAGGTGCTTGTAGGGGAAAGCCCGGCACCCCTGCTGAATTAGTGGTAAGTGGTTTGTGTGTCTTTTTTGTGGAGTTGTCCTGGTGTGGTTCTAGTGTCTTGCGAGAAACATAACCGTTGGGTATGGTAAATTCACTGTATCAACAATTTCATTGCCAGGGACTGAACCAGCAACCAGCCAGACAGAAGCCAACTCTGCCCAGTCAGCTAAATGTGTACCCCCCAGCTGAGTGGGAGCTCCTAGGAGCAGGCGTCAAAGATGAATGAAAATCTACTTCTGTGCACTCTGCACCAAGCCACTCACAGAGAAACGAAAAAAAAACTCCATGCATGATTGTTTTTATTGTGAAATACCATTTTCATGAACTTACAAATATAAATAGCTACAATATGCACTAATTAAAGAGACTACTGAGTGCAACCACCTCCCAACAAATAGTACACATTACGATTTATTTATTTATTTATTTATTTTTTTTTTTTTATTTATTTATTATTTTTTTTACATCTTCGCCTGTGGCGCCCGTAGGCTTGTTTTGGAGGGGCCTGATGGTATGGCCCAGCCTGTTGTAGCGCAGGCCAGTGTTTACAGTGGCGCCATCTTGCAGTGGCTCATGCTGCCCTCCCGGAGCTCATCTTTAATCCTAGAATCTAGAGTCCGGGTTGATAGGTAGTCTTCTGGACAGCATGTGGGTAGTTTTAAGCCACTCGGCGGCGGCTGAAAAATCCCAGGTTGGTGGCACTGGGCAGGGATTGAACTCGTGTCGTCCTGAACGCGGCGACGTCACGCTGTTGACTCAGCCACCGCCTACCCATTGGTGATAATTTGTGTAGCAACAAAGATGAATGATTAGTAGGTCAATTATGAGGATCTATTTCAGGAATTTTCATCATACATTTAAAGTTCATCTCTCAAGGAAGCATTTTTCAACATAACCAATCAACCAACAAACAGTACACAATTAGACTGATGATCTCTAATATAGAAAAATAAAGGATGATCAGCCGTGAAGTGGAGGGGGTCCATTGGAAAGTTCCTCCTCATGATGCGGATCCCTACTCGAAGATGAGTCCATGTAAAAAAATATATAAACAGTTTATTAGTGTGTAATTTGCTAATATATAGTTTAAATTACATTATGAAAAAGAGAGATTTCAAAGCTTGTTCATGCAGTTTGCTTAAGAATCCCTCCCTACAAAAAAATTGAGGATATTTGCATCCAACATTTTTTCATGTTTCCTCAAACATTTCTTCACCTATCATCAAATAATAAGTTTGAATGATTGTGTCAGCTTTCCATCAGTGCTAGAGTTTACCTCCTTATACACTTCTTGCTCTTTCCATTGTCTATGTCTGACCATACCATGATTGCTGACATGTCCAACACGCTGGCCACAGCCAGACTACTTCAACACGTGTACATCCGTCACAAAAATATTCTAGTTTCAAATCATGTTCATTCATAGAACTACATCAACTAAATCAACAACAACAACTGCTACTACTACTACTACTACTACTACTACTACTACTACTACTACTACTACTACTACTACTACTACTACTTCTACTACAGAACAGAGGTTTAAGCCTGTGATTCTGAACCTCTAGGGGGTCTGTAATAGTTTTCAGGGATTCTTAGATGGTTGACATCTTCATCGAGTAGCTAGTTCTCTTCCTGTGTCATATCTTTGGATTATGATGCTAATAAGCAGAGGTGGGCGCAGTACAGAAAAATCAGGAGTGCGGTTGCGGTAGTGTGGTACTTATTCGAGAGTAGTGCAGTTGCGGTAGTGCGGTCCCATTTTTTCTTTCCCAGTGTGGTAGCGGTACTCAAAATAAAAAATACTTCAGTGCCTATCCTGGCTATCCAAACAAAGGAAACATGCTTAATATAGTAGGTACAACAGACGGGTCCGGGGTTGAAATGACCTGCACCACGTGGGTTAGAGAAGACTCGCTCGCAGTGTAGTAGTTTAGCCTGTCTATTTAGTATTTAATTTTAAACAATAACTGAAAAGTCAGAATGATTGAATCACTGATACCGATTGACTGATTGAGTCCGATTGACTGTAAAAAAAAAACATTTCTTTGAGCATGGCGCGATGCAAATGTCTTCGATAGTTTTCAAAGTACCGCAAGAAAGCTCCTCCCTTCTCCTTTGTTGTTGACTTGCAACAATAAACTATCAATCAATCAATCAATCAGTCCTGGGCATAGGTATTCTCAGACGCTTCCACTCTTCCGGCCATCCCTCACCTCAACTATTTCCAAAGGCCAAAAAGGTTAATTAGTGGGATTCTTATGAGTGATATTTTAGGTTCTTGGTAGGTAGTATAGAAGAAGGGTCAAACTACCATCAGGGTCATAAAACTATACTCCTGAAAATGCCCAGATACTCCTACGAAAGCCTTGTCAAATAGGTGTGCTTGGTGGGAGCTGTATTCTGCAAAATTTCGGCTCCCAAGTTATACATTTATGACACGGTTTCCGTAAAAGAGTTTGGGGCATTTCCAAGGACAGTTTAATGGCTCTCTGGTGGTAGTTTGACCACTCTTCTGTACCATGAACTCCACAAAAGTGCCTGACCCGTCTGATGGGCGAATTAAGGCCTCCTAATAATGCACTTATCAAGACTAGTAGGGAGAATGACATTGGTGTGGTCATAGACGAAGATAAGAAAAACTTTTGTACACCTAGACTTAGTTTAAAACCTTGTACACATCCTTAGTGAGACCACACCTTGAATATGCCAACCAGGTATGTCCCTAGTCCCTCCTTTGCCAAAATTCAATTATCAGTAAAAAATAATGTCCACCACCACACATGGCATAGTGGTGGCTTATGAACAGGAGCGACAGGCTAAGTTAAGGAGTGGCTTTCCCATCTCGCTGGTCGCGGGTTCGATCCCCGGCGCCGGGCTGGTGAAACCCTCTCCCTGGTGTTTCGTGATACGCTACACATGTGGTCGTGTGGAGACAAGGTAAAGAGAATAAGTATAAGTGGAATTCCGGGCAATACGTACATGAGAACTCGACAGCATCTCCTCTTTGCCTTTGTAAATGGATTGATTGATTGATTGATAGTTACCGTATTGCAGGTATACAACAAAGGAGAAGGGAGGAACCTGCCACCTCAACCCCCAGGCAGTACTTATAGTGTGATTGTACAATTACTGACATATATGTACCTAGGTAGCACCATATCTAGGGGCAGGATACTTGCACAACTTTTGACATATATAGGGAGCATGAAACTATAAATGTATTGTAACTCCAGGGGGTTAGGTAAAGAATGGAATGTACACACAATAACAAAAGTAGGTATATAAGTATTGTAAGTAATTGGTCGGAGGGAGACACACTTAATTACTTACAAAAACTTATATACCTACTTTTGTGATTCTGTGTACATTCCATTCTTAACCTAACCTCTTAATTGGCTTTACAGTATATAATATGTTAGGGGGCAGGCACAAGGGACTGCACCCAGAGACATATATCTAGGGGCAAATAAAAGCAGGACACTGAGTTAACTTTGTAATAGGGTCAATTAAAAGCAGGATACTCAGTTAACTTTGTGATAAATGGTTGGTTGGTCTGTTTGAAGGGAGGGCGTGATAGTGTCCTGGGCGGGCGGCAGGTGGCGGCGGTGTTTGTTTTGGGTGTTTGTTTACCTGTTTGCCTGTGTGTGTGTGTGAGTGTGGATGTGTGAAGAGGAAGAGGAAGAAGAGGACCTCGGGACACTGAAGAAGAGGAAGAAGAAGACCTCGGGACGCTGAAGAAGAAGAAGAAGAAGGAGGAGGAGGGGGAGGTCTTCTGTCTTCTCCCAGGACCGTGTATAGGACGCGTATCCTCTCCTCGTCCCCCCCCCCCCCCCATGACCTCACCATGAGCTCCAGGCGGTGAGTAGGAGTCCAGTCCAGTGCAATAGTCCGGTCCAGTTCAATAGTCCGGTCCAGTTTAATAGTCCGGTCCAGTTCAATAGTCCGGTCTTGTTCAGTAGTTCGGCCCACTCCAATAGTCCGGTCCAGTTTAATAGTCCGGTCCAGTTCAGTGGTTCGGTCCAGTCCAATAGTCCGGTCCAGTTCAATAGGCCGGTCCAGTTCAATAGTCCGGTCCAGTTTAATAGTCCGGTCCAGTTCATGAGTCCGGTCCAGTCTTACAGTGTCGTCCAGTCCAGTCCAATAGTCTTCCTTCCCTCTCTTCCCTTCCCCATTATCAGATGTTCCTCTCCCTTTCCCTTTCCTCTTTCCCTCCCCTTTCCCTTCATTCCTTTGGTTCCCCCTTCCTCCCTCTCTTCCTTTCCCTTCATCTTCATCCTGCATTATCTTATGTTCCTCTTCCCTTCCCTTTTTCCTTTCCCTTCCATCCTTTGCTTCCCTTTTTGCTTCCCTCCCTCCCTCTCCTCTCTTCAACCATACTAGGAAAGCACTCATGGTTAGACACTACCTTAAAGAAACCATACCTATCCGCTGCACCCCGAACCACAGCCGCCACCTTAACTCTCTCCTCCACATTAGCAGTGGTAGGTTGGCTTAGTTAAGTTAGCTTAGGTTAGTATTGGATCATGCACGCCTTCATATTATGGTTAATGTGAATGTATTTTTGCCCTTTAACCATAATAGGAAAGTGAATATGGCATTTTGAGGTGGCAGAGCTAAACTACACATTTACCAGCCTTTCCTTGCAAGACAGATGAGCCAGTCTCAAATGGAGTGCAGCTGTTTGTAACTCTTCCAGAATTCTCACACACTAATAATAGGCCCCATGGGAAGGTTATAAATAAGCATTCACCTGTGTTTTAGTGACCAAGGGAAGCCCCCATTCCCCTTGTAGGAAAGAAAATGCTCTTGCCTGATTTGTTTCTGGGTCATTAACTCTTATAGCTTTGTGTGTGTAAAATTTATGGATTTCTGCGTTAGTCAACGGAGCGATGTGTGCGTAAATTTCATGCATTTATCTTCCATTGCTGAGTGGGCTGTAGGTGGATGTGAGGTGTCCTACCCAATCCTAGGATGATTCAGCAAGGTTTTCAGGCCTGGCATTGTGTCTGGCCCCATGCAGCAGCACAGTGAGGCTGTGATGGAGGACGCTGTTGGGAGATGATCAGGTTGTGAGGGAGGCTTTGGGAGTGGAGAGATTCTTACCTGGATTTCTTACCTGGACTCCTTGCATTCATATATTCATATGTCTCCAGCCAAAACTGCAGCTGATGAATTTTCATTTAAAAGGTCAGATGATTGGGTAATATGACATCGAGAGATGGGACGGAGCCACGGACAATTACTAATTTGCAAGACACAGTCAATAACAACAATCCAAACAAAACACCCAAAAGAATAACCAAACTACATGGAAAATTAATCAAACTCGTATAAGATCTGACCAAGGTGCTTGCCCAGCTGGTGCTTGAAGGAATTCACCGAGATGACAGAACCAACAGAATCCAGCAAGCTGTTCCAAACGTTAATTACTCTCAATGAGAAGAAGCGGACTCTCACATCAGTGTTACAACTGGGGACATAAAGCTTATAGGAGTGATCTCTAGTGTCCCTATTGCGATTTCTCGTTTGCAAATGTTCAAGATTAGGACAAAATCCTTTTAAAATTTTAAACACCATAATAAGATCAACTCTGGATCAGTTTGCTTTTGATCGAGTAGAGACTCAGTTGCACGAGACGATCCCAATAAGGTACATCGCAAAACCTAATTATTTTCTTAGTCCACCTTCTCTGAACGGCTTCTGGTAGTCTAACATTACCCAGGTAGGTGGTGGCTGAGTGGTTAGTGTGTGGGCCCTGCATTCACTGCATGCAGGACGATGCGGGTTTGAATCCCCACGCTACCACCTGGGATTTTTCAGTCACTGCCGAGTGGCCTAAGACTACCCACATGCTGTCCTGAAGACCACCCATCAACCCGGACTCTAGAAGAAGTCATCCAAGTGAATCAAGAATGAGTTCCAGGGGGCAGCATGAGCCAAGAATAAATGGCGCCACTTTAAGAATTGCCTGCACCGTGACGGGCTTGGGCCGATCACCAGGCCCCTGAAGAAAGCCTACCAGTGCTATAGGCGAACACGTAAAAAAAAAATCCAGTAAACCACACCACAGAAGTGTAGTTGAGGATTGGCCCAATATGTGAAATAAAAACCGCTCATAAAATCTGGAGTTCTACAAATAGTTTCCTTAAGAAAACTATAGCCTATGGCACTAGCTTTGCCTGCAATCTCTCTCACATGAAGATGGAACTTGAGAGAAGAATCATTCAGGCTTCAGGTTTATGGCAAAGCATTATTTTCAGATTGCCATACCTACGGAAGGCGTAATAGTGTATGGTGGTAACGAAAGAACCGGAGATGCACGTGACAATATTGGTGGGCAGGGTCGGAGTAGCTGTCTGGGGAAAGATGTGTGTTAGGAGGGTGTAGGGGTTGTCTGTTGAGCCTTGATGGTTGGGGAAGGGGTATCATCACATATTTGCATCACTTGGTTACGAGCTTATGACACTATAGTAAATGACAGCTGGGCACCATCGTCCATCTGCTGCGGGAAGGATGGAGGCCAAAAATAAAACATTTAAAGCAGATTTGAATCAATTGATTGTTATTTTCTTTACTTTTAGGTTAAGTACCAATAGGTTATGCAAGAAAAAGATCATAAAAATGTCTGACGCCAGCGATAACTATTTATTTTTAGGGTGATCGATGCTATACGAGTTAAAGACAGGTAAATACAATTATATTAAATGGATTAAGTTAGCAGCTTGGCACACAGTAATTACCTACTTATGTAATGCCTGAATTTTGCTCTTTTCTGCACTCACACATGACCTCTGCGTGTAACGGAACACACGAGAAATTAATCCAGACAAGGAAAGATTTGGCTGGCGCCAGGGATCGAACCCGCGACCAGCAAGACGGGAGAGCCACCCCTTAGCCAGTCGGCCTCGCAAAGGGAATTATGGGAGGCTTGCCCATCCGGCTTAGTCGCCGCACTACATGGCTCCCCATTCCTATGTAGATTAATTTTTGTGCGTTGAGATTTCCCATTTTCTATGAACTTCGGAGAGCATGGGCCATCACTCTACCTGTTACCCAGTCGGGGTGACACAACAGAATTGCAGGAGAGGATGCCCACCGCCTTGCCACCAGTGAAACGCCAGAATTTTCTTCTCTTTACTACACTCCCACATGACCTCTGCGTGTGACGAAACACACAAAAAATTAATCCAGACAAGGAAAAGTTTTGCCGGCGCCGGGGATCGAACCCGCGACCAGCAAGACGGGAGAGCCGCTCCTTTACCAATTGGCCAAAGAGGTATCCCCCCCGCAGAGGGAATTATGGGAGGCTCACCCATCAGGCTTAGTCGCCGCACTATACTTATGGTTCTCATATTGTTGTTAACTCAGTGTAAAGTTTCATGTCTACTTATATCCAGATGCTAGATTTGGTTAGATTTAGGTAAAGGGATTCAGTGGTTAAGGCAGGGGTAAAGCCACTCCCATTAGGGGGTTAAGGGGTATTAGGTTTGATTAGATTAAGATAAGGAGGCTTCTGAGGTTATGTTTGGTGTGGTTGGATTTGTTAAGTTTATTGTCAAGAAATACTTGATACACTACACAATGTTACGTTGTTTGTGGTGGTCAAGGCAGCAGCAGAGTTCACCTTCCTTATGGTCTTGTGAGGGCTGAAGTGCTTATTTTTTCCTCGTCTCTGTGTATTCAGGTGGTGTTGCTCAGTTTATCAAGACACTGACTGTTCATTTATGTGAAAAATATGATGCTCTTTGTTATGAATATTATTTCATCTTACCTTGAAATAGTTGTGATTCAGAGCTAAATGCACTCAAGGGTGTTCATGGCTGTTTCCTGGTAAATAAAACTTTCTCTGTGAAAAAAAACATCATCTATTAACCAGAGGTGAATGGTCAGTTCTCTGAAAGAGACTGTTCAGTGAAGCTGTATTTTCCCTGAATATACATTTCTCTTACCTTCATACACCTCAAAGTTTTACCGTTTCCACTTTTTTCATAGTTATTTTTTTTTTTTTTTTTTTTTTTTTTTTTTTTTTTTTACAGTTTTGAGTAAGAGTATTCTGGCAAAATATAAAAAATTGTGGCATGTTCTTGTTTTTTATAATTTATAATTTTTGTAAGGGTATCATGGAAACATATGTATAAATATCCTTTGTTGAAGGTGGGAGTGTGTCCCTGCCCAGCTCAAACTGTAAGTTATCTAAAAAATATATCTAAGTTGCAGACATTCATCTTGGATTGCTTAGCCAATAATTTGCCATATTTTCAGTTCATGTATGAGTAAAAGTGTTTACCCTTTGTTTAATAGGGACTATTTCCTCACCTAGTTTGGGTTACAAATTGCCTCATAAGAGATGGAGCAAAATTGTAAACAGTCACTTTGGATTTTTTTGGGGGGGTAATTATAGACAATAATACCTCATTGAACTGCAGTGAAGTCCCAACTCCCAACTTTCCCTATTTGCTGTGGCTAGATTACAAAGTTGGTGGGACTAGGTTACTAATTTGATGAGGTTAGGGTACTCTCCTGAGCAGCCTGGTGGATGGTCCCTGTCTGTTAGTGGTGCAAGTGAATTTCATTTTAAGTGGCTGCCATGTTACATGACTTCCTTGGCCCATGCTGCCCCTGGCGCTCCTCTTGACTAAAATCGGTGTAGTTAGGGTTAGGATCTGGACAGCATGTGGGTAATCTGCCACTCAGTGATGGTTGAAAACTGTCAACGTCTTGCGGTGGGACTTGTTCGCGGGCCCTTCCCTAGGAGAAGATTACATACTTGTTAAGCCTCTCAGACTGCCTGCAAGTTTTAGCAGTCTGAGAGTCCATTGTGCCCACCTTTTTAATTTAATTTTATTTTATTTAGCTTTTGGCACCATCAGGCATCCTTGGTGGGGCCTGGTGGTTGGCCCCAGCCTGTAATGGCCCTGGCAAGTGTTTTGTAGTTGTGCCATCTTGGCTGCCTCATGCTGCACCACGGAGTTAATTTTTTTATCGTCTTTAAGGAATAAATCTAGAGTCTGGGTTGAGAGGTGATCTTCAGTACAGCAGGTAGGTAGTCTTCGGCCACTCGGCAATGACTGAAACTTGTCAGCTTGTTGTAGTAGGCGGGACTCAAACCCGGGTCCTCCAGGACACTGCACCCGCTCACTGGCCAATCAGCCACTGCCTCTGTTAGGCAATTTCCTCTCTATAGACTCCAAAGTGGACATGTATCACATATATGTCATTGGATTTCCAAGAGATTCACTTATAGGTTATGATAGAAATAATAAATATATATAACTTAGAATGATTATATATCACAAGATAATTAGGGAAGAAAATTGTTCAAAATTTATTTTGTGGTAAATTGGAATGTTATTGTGCTCAAGAGAAAAACCATATACAAAACATACTTCATTGGTTTACAAAAACATTTAAAAATTAGAACAAGGACCATTCATGAATGAAAAAAATGGAAATGATGAAGCAAGGATTCTCTGAGGACTTGATTCTGCTGCATGCTGTGTGTGCACTGTGCCAGCACTGCCATGGCCTTGTAATTAGCACAGCAATCACAGATATGTGTGCTAGAAATAAGCCATGTAAGAGGTGTGTCAAGAGGGAATGGTGAAAGTAATGAAGAGGTGAATCAGGTTGTTGGTATGGGAGTAACAGCACTAGTTTGCATAGTCCATGAATGCCAACTCAGGCTACATGGGCATGTGACATGCTACTCAAAAGTCAACCCTGCTCATTGGGTTGTTTATTTAAGAGACAATCCTGAGTGGAGGAGGCCAGGGAGTTCATTGGCTGAGCAGGTTGATAGATCCTGCCATGAAGGGCACGGCATGTAGGCTTGATCGGAGGGATTCCCGGGGATGGCGTCATGAGGTGGGTGATGAGGCGACGCTCTACCCCCTCGCACCTCCCAGCACATACCACTACAACTTGATTGTAACATGTGAGTGGATTGTGGAGGAGTTGAATGGGTAAAAAGGGTACTGTGACATGGTTTGGACATAGGCTGAAAATGACTGAGGCTTACTTGATGTAGAATTATGAGAATTATTGGGGAGCTGTGACATAGTGGGCTTTTTTTTATCTCCATTTATTTATTTATTTATTTAATTTTTTTTTGTCTTTATTGTCTCCTTTGCTAAGAGAAAAAGCTCAGTAGAGTGGACGAGTATTGGAGAGAGTAAGTTGGTAGGTGGGGGATTAAATGTGCTGGAATAGGGAAACTTGGCGATGCTCCTGCTATGGCCAACCCCTTGAGACAAGCTCCTGTGAGGGAACTGGAGGTAGAGAGAGATAAGTAAATGTTTTTCCGAACTGCACTTAACTATCTTGAAGGAATGAATAGAAAGCCTTCCTAATTGATCAGAAATCATGTGTATTGACCATGAATTAATGCCAAATAGTAGAAAATTCTTACCCATTTTACTGTTACACCATACATGGCTATCTTGCAGTTGATTTTTACTATTGAGAAATAGTTAGTGGATGCACAGTGCATTTTTAGCAAGTGCTTGTTTAGATTTTTTCATATATTTATTTCCATTTTCTTTGATAAAAATTGTAGCTTTAAAAGAAAAAGACCTACTGTTTAACAAAATTAAGTAACTTTTTTTTTTTTTAACTATTGACAGTGTCTCTTGAGATTCTAATGGATAAACTTCTGTGTGTGGATTTTTGGATTCTACTTTAGACTGGCTTTGAGTTATGAATTGGCAAGTGCAGACCATTGTGTAATAAGCTCAACCAGACTGAAGGTTCAAGTGACCATGATAGTTTTAAGGAATTCACTGTACCATATTTTTGACTTGTTGAAGGACTTGGAATGTCACTTGTGGCCATCCAGATGAGTCACCAACACAAACGCAAACTGGGCAAGTACTGCCAGTGGTACAGCTAATAGTAGTGGTACTGATACCAAGCGTCTATGTACCTGTAACTCCAGGCACCTTAGATGCCCAGCGGGAGCTGTGGCACTGATCACTAAGGCCCGTGCCTGCTGTTTTTATTATTCCAACTCATAGCTTGTAGAAGCATGAGTTATCAGTAAGTATGATATGGGGGAAGTGAATGAGAGTCTGTGAATCTATGGTTTGGAGATGGCAGCAGTGAACAGTACGCATGGCCGCACAGTGATTGTGAGATGTCTGGGTGTTGCTGAAGGTGACACTTTTGTGTTCTTGACATGCACTGTGCGACTCAGCCGGGCTGTCACTAATAATGGGAGATCTTGTTGCTATTAATGTGTTTAATATTGCTCTGGTTGCCTCTCCATCAGTGCTAGTCTCCAAATTAGGCACTATTAATGATGAAATAAGCAGTACCTACCCCATGTGTATGTACATGATATTATGCATGTTTGGAGTGAGCTGGGGTACCTTCAGACACTAAAAAAATTGATAATCAGAATAGATGCAATTCACATTACTGGACTCAATACATATTGCATCTCGGCGTCTGGTGGAGGAAAGTTAAGCGAATCCGACTGTCATTACCTGCAACATTATACGGTACTCCAAGATTCATATTAGATATGAAATAATGCAATGGCAAATTGAACTTTCCATGACCATGTGTCCCAGAACATTTTGATCAGTATTATGACAAAGTGGACATTTTAGTTGTTGTAGAACTGAAAATTGCATTAGATTCAAAGTGATGATTTAAAACTAATATATTACTTTTGTGAAGTTGTGGGCATGTGCTTTTCCAGTAGCAGTTCCAATTGTAAAGATGAACTTGACAATGCTCTGGGTAGCCAGTAATTTATGTCAATAACTACATAAATTTCTCCCTGCAAGCCAATGATAAACCATTAAATGATCATGTCGCAGCAAAGCAACAACACTTTTATGTTTTGTCATGCAGAAAAAAAATATCGGACTTAATAATTATGATTTTGGCATGTTTTCCCGGACTGACCAGGAAATAAAAGAGTGTCCTCCCTACACAGAGGAGGGAGGTGATTGTAGTTGTGCGTATGTTGTTTAATGCCATAGTTGTACCCATGATCTTACTTACATAATGTTAAATTTCGCTTCATAACCCCACACTTGCCCTTACATGCTTGTTTGGTATGGCAGGGCTCTTATGCATTGCAGCCAGTGATCTATTAGTGAAGTCTATTCCCCACCTGTATCCCATCTATAAGCAGCACGTAGTAGCAAGAGAAGCTGGGTGCTGGGACTTAAAAGGATTATAGGCATTTGAGGTTATAACTCCCCTTTGAAGCTACACAGGGACAAAGTGGACCTGTGGGGAATAACTGTGCAAAGAAAGTTAGTCCTACTTGTGCTTTGGCTTCGGTAAAACTCCAGTATTTTATTTAGATAGGTAAATGATAGGGATATGAGCAGTCAGGGCAAGGATAATCAAGGCTACAAGATAATTATTTATTACTTAATTTTTGATGTCATTGAAGGTAAAAAGTCACTATCACAACGTTCAGTTTGGAAGCTCGGGCTGTTGACACACTGATGATGGAGTTGTTAGGGTGCCCTTAGTATAAGGGCGGAAAAATCAGGAACTACCTCCTTTACAACCATTAACATCTGACATTCAGTGGGTTGAGAAGGATTCTTATATAATCTAACAAAAAAAATGGATCGGCTCATGACATCCCCCACAACTGCTTCACTTAACACTGCTTCGAACTCCGTGCCGGCCATCGGGTGTTCAGTAGTTCATGCCCTTGAGGTAGTCGGCCATGGTTTCCACTTGGGTTGCACATTGGTTGGGGGAGGTCGGGTCTTCGTAGTAGCCGATCAGTATGGCCTGGCCGGTCTTCGCTACGTGGACTCCAGCCTGGCCCTTCTTGCCCCTCAACACCTGATCCGTGCCACTCAGGAAGATGAACCGCGTGCCCCCTACGTGCATGCCTGGGGAGAAGAGGTTGAAGTGGCTGGAGCACCGTTTGCCGCACGTGATTGTTTTATTAACTGTTAGCAGACGGGTGGGGTGAGCGGACGGGTGGGTTAGCAGACGGGTGGGGGTGGTGGGTCTGAAATGTGTGGGGTGTTTCTAGGATTGTTTTAGCTGTTCGCCTGTTAGCAGACGGCTGGGCTGGCTTACAAATGCCAATATGCGTGGGTCTGTCACTGCTAAAATGTTAGGTGGGGTGTTTCTAAGAATATTTGAACCCTTCGGCTGTTAACGAACATCTAGGCTCCCCGACTGACTTACTCGTGTCACTGAACACTGAAATCATGCTACAGAAACAATTGAAGATGTACTTGTAAGAAGGCCACACAGTTTAGAAGGTGAAAGTGTCTGATTTTGCTCACTATTGGTATTGGTGACTGGCGTGTGTGGTGATGTAATGAATTGTCAATGATTAAAATAGAATAGGGATGACATTTTAATTTATCATGCAAAGACGTACCCTGTAACAATAATTCAACTGATATGTTCACGAAGTAAGAAGTTCAGGGTTTTAAGTAAGCCAAGTAAACAATAGTTGGAAAGGAATAACCAAACTGTCGAAAGTGATTGGAGTTAACCTATATTTAAAAGTCTAAATCTATGTTAAGAATCCAGAAGTTTAAATGCGTATAGCATATTATTGTTCCTTCACGCCAGTTAACAGCTGATACAAGTGTTGTGGGGAAGGGCAGTGTCAGAGGTGGGCGGGATGATTGGGTTATATAACTTTGTTCATGCCGATAATCAAGCGACGGAATGCGTAGCGGGAGTACGAGGAGAGACATGTACCGATTAGCTTATATCGGGTGCACTCGCCCAAAAGTGTCCAGTGTGAAAGTTAACCTTGTATGACTGTGATGTTGAGGAATTATTTTGACCCCCTAAAAATAGTATCCATGTCAAAAGTTCACCCATTAAACTTAACCTTCGTATAGTTTAATGAATACAACTTTAAGTAGCATGAGTATATACGGTAGTTGTTGGGGAGGGGACGGGAATGAAGGGGAGGACAAGAAAGAGGGGTGGGGTATCATGGAGGAAGAGGAGGAGAAGAGGTTAAGGATATCTGGAGTGGGTATCAGGGGAGGGATGAGAGGAGAGGAGAGGTTATAGGGATATCAGGAGAGAGGAGATCGGTTAGGGACTTCAGGAGGAGAGGAGAGGAGAGCTTAGGGACATCAGGAGGAGAGAGGAGAGGAGAGCTTAGGGACATCAGGAGGAGAGGAGAGCTTAGGGACATCAGGAGGAGAGAGGAGAGGAGAGCTTAGGGACATCAGGAGGAGAGGAGAGGAGAGCTTAGGGACATCAGGAGGAGAGGAGAGGAGAGCTTAGGGACATCAGGAGGAGAGAGGAGAGGAGAGCTTAGGGACATCAGGAGGAGAGGAGAGCTTAGGGACATCAGGAGGAGAGGAGAGGAGAGCTTCGGGACATCAGGAGGAGAGAGGAGAGCTTAGGGACATCTGGAGGAGAAGAGAGGTGAGCGTCGGGACATCAGGAGGAGAAGAGAGGAGAGCTTAGGGACATCAGGAGGAGAGGAGAGGAGAGCTTAGGGACATCAGGAGGAGAGGAGAGGAGAGCTTAGGGACATCAGGAGGAGAGGAGAGGAGAGCTTAGGGACATCAGGAGGAGAGGAGAGGAGAGCTTAGGGACATCAGGAGGAGAGGGGAGAGGAGAGCTTCGGGACATCAGGAGGAGAGGGGAGAGGAGAGCTTCGGGACATCAGGAGGAGAGGAGAGGAGAGCTTAGGGACATCAGGAGGAGAGGAGAGGAGAGCTTAGGGACATCAGGAGGAGAGGAGAGGAGAGCTTCGGGACATCAGGAGGAGAGAGGAGAGGAGAGCTTCGGGACATCAGGAGGAGAGAGGAGAGGAGAGCTTCGGGACATCAGGAGGAGAGAGGAGAGGAGAGCTTCGGGACATCAGGAGGAGAGAGGAGAGGAGAGCTTCGGGACATCAGGAGGAGAGGAGAGGAGAGCTTCGGGACATCAGGAGGAGAGGAGAGGAGAAGAGAGCTTAGGGACATCAGGAGGAGAGGAGTTTAGGAATATCAGGGGAGAGGAGAGGAGAGCTTAGGGGCATCAGGAGGAGAGGAGATCAGTACGGTACTAGGGGGAAGAGAGGGGAGGAGGGAGGGGCCCTTACCTGACTGTACGAGGTTGCTGCTGTTAGTGAAGGCGGTCACCAGGTTCTTGGCCTCGTCGGGGGTCACGTTCCAGCCCTCCGTGGCCGCCCATAGCGAGCCGTCGTGGCCGCAGATCGCCGCCTTTTTGACGCTGCCGCTGGCCTGCAGGTTCTCGATGTAGGAGTTCCAAGACATCTGTAAAGGACGAAGGCATGAGGGTAATGGATTGTCTGCGGGGAGGGTCTTTGTCATCGGGAGTTTGTCTACATTTTTTTTTCCGTCTTGTTTTTTTTTTTCTGCTGCTGGAATTTTGTTTGTCTGCAGGATTTTTTTGGCTTCGGGATTTTTAATTTTTTTGGCTTCACAAGGAGGGTTGTTTTATTGTCTTAACGAGTAGTTTTTTTTTTTCTTTTTTTTTCTGCAGGAAAGGTGTGTCTTTTGGAGGGTTTGTTTTCAAGAAGAACTACTCGTATTGGTGAAGTTTTAGAACCGTATCCCCAAGACAACCTCCAAACTCATCCCGGTGGCGTTAGACTACTTAATTAGGTTACTCGGCGGGGGGGGGTTGATATCGTAATGAGTAACATGGTGGGTCATTTCGGCAAACGGGGTTGTTTAGTTCTAAATCAAAGTCGAGGGTTGGGTTGGGTCTCCGTCTCAGAAGGATGCGGCCTTGCTGTCTAGAATTACCTTATTAGTAACCAAATATATGAATCCTCCCGCGGACCCTATTGCAAGGAGGCGCCACGACCTTATCACAGGAAATCCCAACCGTCCACCACTCGACGACTCGGGCGAGGCTCTGAGGAACACGTCACCACCGCTGCGCCTATCCCTAAAGCGGTTTGGGATTATAAGCCGTGAAGGAGGAAAAGATAGGTGGGGTAGTCTGGCAATGAAGGACGGAAAGGTGGATGGGTCGTTTGACAATGAAGGGACAGGTAGCAGTTTGGCGATGGAAGGAATGTTAGTTTGTAGTCTGGCAATGAAGGAGGGAAAGGTGGTTGGGTCGCTTGGCAATGAAGAAGGGAAAGGTGACTAGGTCGCTTGGCAATGAAGGAGGGAAAGGTGATTGGGTCGCTTGGCAATGAAGAAGGGAAAGGTGACTGGGTCGTTTGGCAATGAAGGAGGGAAAGGTAATTGGGTCGTTTGGCAATGAAGGAGGGACATGTGATTGGGTCGTTTGGCAATGAAGGAGGGACAGGTGGTTGGGTCGTTTGGCAATGGCGGAAGGACACGTGGTTGGGTAGTCTGGCATTGAAGAAGGGACATGTTGTTGAGCAGTTTGGCCATGAAAGAGGGAAAGGTAGTTGGGTAGTCTGGCAATGAAGAAGGTTAAGGTAGTTGGGTAGCCTGCTCTCATCGTATTCACCGGTTCGACACTTAACCATTGCAAAAAGACATCAGCAATTAAACATTTCTACGATAAATATAGATGAATATAGTTACTGGGATCAAGGAGACGGTTCTGGGGTCGGAAATTGGCAAATATAAGAGACCGAATACAGCAATCTGGGACCTTTGGTCGCGAGGACAATGAGGGAGATAGCGTTTGATCGTAGGAATGAACAGCTTTTAGTAGACATTCTGGCGTTTATATAACTTCGCTATGGTCGTTGTCTAGTCCGTCCAGTTCGAAGTATTGGTTTAGTGGTAGATAGTCCATTCACGAGTATAAAACAAAGAAATGAATTGCTTAGTATAGAAAATTAAGTTTGTACCTAATCAATCGTCAATACTACTACTACTCTACCTCTACTACTATTACTGCTACTGCAGGTCAAAGCTCCCTTACGGACTAGCGACCTGTTGACACCTACGTTTAGTAAAGTATTCGCTGGGTTCAGAATCGTCCTTACATAGACTCCAATATTGTCCCTCGGCCTTAAGTAAAATCCAACGGTCGTAGTGATCGGTCGGTAGTAAAAAAATTCCGTTACCACGTAGTGTGATGAACCACCAAGTTGAGTCATAGCGTTATCGATCCTGGCAGTGATAAATTGATAGACCTGATAAGCTTTACCACCGCGGCATAAGACCACAAGCCTGTACCTGGTTGTCCCATATTACTCTGTCAAAGGGTCGCTGCCAAGGCTGGGTCACCATCACATAGGCATATGGTATAAGTTTCAGTGTTAAGGCTGATCTGCCACTTGTTCGAACCACGCCCTGTGGTACAACGCGCGCAAGTTTGTCCCTGAATGATCGTCCAAGCCCCGTTCACACCCATATATAAGTCCTGCAGCCTTGAAGATGGAACTATTCCGGGCCATGGACACTGCAGCACCAGCACGCACATAAACCAGCAAAGAGAAGCGTTTTCAGCCCTTGGAGCAACTTGGAAACTTTCTTCAGGAGCCTTATCGCCACAACCCGATAGTCTGAGTTCCATAACGGCCGGCAGAGCTGTAGTAATCGACTCCAATGGGTCCTCTGTAGAGGCTGCAGACGTTACATTAAAGCACTATCATGCCCACAAGGACCCCGGCAACAGCTATTACTTTGGACTTAAGGAGCAGGATATACCTTGAGCGGTGTGGGCGGCTGCGGCGAGGGACGGAGGTGCTGGCCGACTGAAGTTAGCCTCTCGACTGACTTCGATGAGCGCAGCTTGCACCCACTGGGATCCACTGATAAGAGCTTCGGTGATAGCCAGGCAGCCAGTCAGCCCCTCTCTACCGGCAGCGCATAGAGTCTAGAAACGCGCCTCACGCTAGCTAGAAAACGGAACGTGACAACTCCAGATAAGAGCTCCGGATGTAAGAGAGAGAGAGAGAGAGAGAGAGAGAGAGAGAGAGAGAGAGAAGTAGTAATGTAAGATTCCTCAGTGATTCATGTTGTAGCTCACATATAACGAATCATTGAGGAAATTCCGGTTTTGCACTGTAATGAATCTTCGCCTTGTTTAACGCAAAGGGTCATCGAGTAACTATGAGGGATAATGAGCCTTTTAAGACCCCTCCCCCCCTTCCTTACCCCTAACCATGCCCCTAACCCCCGTCCTCCCCCTTCCTCTCCCCCCATTTCCTCCCCCCTCCCATCCCGCACACCCTTCTACTTCCAGACTTCATAATCCTGAGAGAGAGAGAGAGAGAGAGAGAGAGAGAGAGAGAGAGAGAGAGAGAGAGAGAGAGAGAGTTATCTTACGGTTTAAGATGCCTAAGGGGTGTGCCACGTGGCAGCCTCCACCACCACCACCACCACCACACCCACCACCGCCAGTGTCACTCATTCAACTCCATCTAACCCTCAGTCACCACCGTCACCACCACGGCACCACCACCGTCGCTAGCATTCTCTCTCTCTCTCTCTCTCTCTTTTTTACCATTATTATTATTGTTGTTGCGAGCGTTAGGTTCTAGCACAACAGCCCTGGAGATAGCCAGTGTATTTTGTGTATTTTGTATCATGAGAGCTATTATTTGTTATTTATTTTGATGTATTTATAGTGCTCTCTCTCTCTCTCTCTCTCTCTCTCTCTCTCTCTCTCTCTCTCTCTCTCTCTCTCTCTCTCTCTCTCTCTCTCTCTCTCATAGATATTTT
This sequence comes from Eriocheir sinensis, assembly GCF_024679095.1. Taxonomy (NCBI): domain Eukaryota; kingdom Metazoa; phylum Arthropoda; class Malacostraca; order Decapoda; family Varunidae; genus Eriocheir; species Eriocheir sinensis. The sequence goes on along the minus strand of NC_066554.1, from coordinate 1,748,314 downwards.
TCTTGATTTTCCAGTTATTCTCATCGCCATATTATTATTATTGTTATTATTATTATTATTATTATTATTATTATTATTATTATTATTATTATTATTGTTGTTGTTGTTGTTGTTTTTGTTACTTATTATTATTATTATTATTATTATTATTATTATTATTATTATTATTATTATTATTATTATTATTATTATTATTGTTATTATTATCTCGTAGGCAGGTTGTAATAATCCAATTAATTATGGGAGATCCAAAACGTTCACGAGCGGTTCGAATGAGGGGGTTCTATTGTACTTCAAAGCAACACCCACCCACCACCTACACACACACACACACACACACACACACACACAGGTAACCAGTCAGCTGTTTATTGAGTCAACAAAGCAGTCAGCTGAGCAGCGAGCTTTGCTGTGTGTGTGTGTGTGTGTGTGTGTGTGTGTGTGTGTGTGTTCAGCTTTACTGGATTTGAAGGAAGTGACTCAGTGTTGTAATTTCCTTTATCTTGAAGACATCTTATCGAACTTTTTACAGTGCACGTTTTGTTTTTGTCACTTATTTATTTACATATTTATTTGTTCATTTTTACACACGTGGGTAGTCCATTCAGGTGTTCGGCTGCTCAGCTCAGGCAGCGAAGTATCATTTTATCTTGCTGTATTAAGTTCCTGCTGTCTTCTCTCGTTGCCAGTTGTCTTATTTATAGAGGAATACATAATTTATTTTCCCAGTGACTCATTTATATCACATAATTTTAGATTCGTTTATTATTCAGAATATCCTCTTTATTTTCTACGTTAAGTTCTCGCTGTCTTCTCTCGTTGCTAATTATCTTATTTATAAAGGAATACATACTTTATTTTTCCTAGTTACTAATTTCTACCGCATTATTTTAGATTCGTTTATCATTACCAAATATTTTCTCTTATTTACATGAAGTTCTTGCTATGTTCTCTCGTTGTTAATTGTCAGATTTATAAAGAACTACACTTTTTTCCCAGTGACACACTTATACCGCATAACTATAGATAATTTATTAAAGGATAAGATAGGGTTGGATTTGGTTAGGTTTATGTGGTAGTAAAATAGGGTTGGCTTAGGTTAGGTTAGTGTGATGGCAAGATAAGGTTGGGTTAGGTTAGGTTACTGTGATGGTAAGATAGGGTTGGCTTAGGTTAGGTTAGTGTGATGGCAAGATAAGGTTGGGTTAGGTTAGGTTACTGTGATGGTAAGATAGGGTTGGCTTAGGTTAGGTTCATGTGATGGCAAGATAGGGTTGGGTTAGGTTAGGTTACTGTGATGGCAAGATAGGGTTGGGTTAGGTTAGGTTACTGTGATGGCAAGATAGGGTTGGGTTAGGTTAGGTTAGTGTGATGGCAAGATAGGGTTGGGTTAGGTTAGGTTAGTGTGATGGCAAGATAGGGTTGGCTTAGGTTAGGTTAGTGTGATGGCAAGATAGGGTTGGCTTAGGTTAGGTTAGTGTGATGGCAAGATAGGGTTGGCTTAGGTTAGGTTAGTGTGATGGCAAGATAGGGTTGGCTTAGGTTAGGTTAGTGTGATGGCAAGATAGGGTTGGATTAGGTTAAGTTAGTGTGATGGCAAGATAGGGTTGGCTTAGGTTTGGTTACTGTGATGGTAAGATAGGGTTGGCTTAGGTTAGGTTAGTGTGATGGCAAGATAGGGTTGGATTAGGTTAAGTTAGTGTGATGGCAAGATAGGGTTGGCTCAGGTTAGGTTAGTGTGATGGCAAGATAGGGTTGGGTTAGGTTAGGTTAGTGTGATGGCAAGATAGGGTTGGCTTAGTTTATGTTAGTGTGATGGCAAGATAGGGTTGGCTTAGGTTAGGTTAGTGTGATGGCAAGATAGGGTTGGCTTAGGTTAGGTTAGTGTGATGGCAAGATAGGGTTGGCTTAGGTTAGGTTAGTGTGATGGCAAGATAGGGTTGGCTTAGGTTAGGTTAGTGTGATGGTAAGATAGGGTTGGATTAGGTTAGGTTAGTGTGATGGTAAGATAGGGTTGGCTTAGGTTAGGTTAGTGTGATGGTAAGATAGGGTTGGTTTAGGTTAGGTTACTGTGATGGTAAGATAGGGTTGGATTAGGTTAGGTTCCTTTTGGCAGGTTAGTTAGGTTAGTGATTTTAAGATAGGCTTTTAATAAGACCATCAAGCTATTGGTGTAACAGTAACAGCAAACTTTTTCTTTATTTTTTTGTTGTTTCCTGTTTTTGTTGTTGCCCTTGAGCTACTTCCATTGCCTTAAAAAGAATTGTATCAGCACTTGCATCTAGGACTCATGAGAAGTTTGAAGTTTCCTTAAGTCTTTCCACGGGTTGAATCCTTCGCTAGAGCTGTCTGTCTTGAAGTTCCTATAGTCCTGTGGCGTGAATCCTTGGGGCTGTCTGTCTTGTAGGTCCTGTAGTCCTGTGGCGTGAATCCTTGGGGCTGTCTGTCTTGTAGGTCCTGTAGTCCTGTGGCGTGAATCCTTGGGGCTGTCTGTCTTGAAGGTCCTGTAGTCCTGTGGCGTGAATCCTTGGGGCTGTCTGTCTTGAAGGTCCTATAGTCCCTCAGTGTCTTGAATATCCTTGGGGCTGTCTGTCTTGTCTGTCTTCTTGGCACGGTTCAAAAGGATGCGTGTTTCTCTGGAAGTGTTTTTATGTTTCTTTATATTGATTCATTTTTATTTTTATTGTTGACTAACCTGATGATTGATGCAGTTACCCCTTTACCAGTATTTGTTATTTATTTATCATTATTATTATTATTTAGATTTTTATCATTTTTTTGTGTACCATCAGTTCAGTGTGTGTGTGTGTGTGTGTGTGTGTGTGATAACCCGCCCTAGCTAGGAGGAATATGTATGTAGGAACCCATACATCTATTTACAGGCTCTGCAACACACACACACACACACACACACACACACACACACACACACACACACACACACACACACACACGTCTTCTATTACTTATTGATCGTGATTTGGTCGATATTTTTGTCTTCTGTCTTTTCATAACACAAACTCACCTCCACCACCATCATCGCCACCACCACCATAACCATCACCACCACCACCACCATGCAGTCAAGTTTCAATCGTGGTGAAGATCGTGTGGTGGTGGTGGTGGTGGTGGTGGTGACGCGGGATGTGATTGTCCCAGTTAAGGTTCATTACTGTCTCCTCCTCCTCCTCCTCCTCCTCCTCCTCCTCCTCCTCCTCCTTTTCTTCCCTTCGTCCTAGTCTTTAACGTCATACTTTCGTTTTTTCTCTTCCTTTTTTTCTTCCTCTTATTCACTACCATAACCTCCTCCTCCTCCTCCTCCTCCTCCTCTTCCTCCTCCTCGTTTGACCGTATCTCCATTCGTTTCGTGATGTGTCCCGATTCTGTGTGTGTGTGTGTGTGTGTGTGTGTGTGTGTGTGTGTGTGTGTGTGTGTGTGTGTCGGATGTTTCTTCCGTGAGTCTTATATGCACATGACGTAATGCTATTCCTTGTATTATCTCTCTCTCTCTCTCTCTCTCTCTCTCTCTCTCTCTCTCTACACCATCATCACCACCTCCTCCTCCTCCTCCTCCTCCTCCTCCATGCCTCTTCTCAGTGGATGGATGTAAACTCGTCCTGCCTTCCTCCTCTCCCTCCTCTCTCCCTATCTCCCTCCCTCTCTTCCTCCTTCCCTCCCTCCCTCCTCGTTACTGTGCTGTTGGTCCTTCAGTGATGGTCCCCAGTAGTTGTGTGGAGACAGAAGTGGTGTGTGGTGTTAAGTGTTGGTGGTGGTGATAGTGGTGGTGGTGGTGGTGATGCTGAACTTGTGTGTGTGTGTGTGTTGGTGGTGTTAGTGGTGGTGATGTCGAGTGATGGAAATGTAACTCTGGTGATGATGCTGGTGGTGTTGGTGGTGGTGGTGATGGAGATGAAACTGGTGATGATAATGCTATGCTAGTGGTGGTGATGCAGTGTCTATACTTTTTTTAATTTTTTTTAATCTTGCGATGTATGAAGAAATACAGACCAGAGAATAATGAAATGTAATTATAAAAAAAAAATATAGAATAATCATAACAGAGAAATGCACGAAAGAAAAGTGAAAAAGAAAGAAAAAGAATAATCGAGAAAAAATAATACAAAAAAAAAAAGAAATACACGAAAAAAAGGTTAAAAAAAGAAAAAAACGAAGAATAATGAAAAAAAAACAATAATTAAAACGAAGAAATCAAAGAAAAATAAAGAAAAGCAAAAAATTAATAAAAAAAACAATAATCAAAACTTAGAATAACACGAAAAAGGTTAAAAAAAGCAAGCAAGCAAAAAAACAACAAAAAAACAAAACAAGACCAGTGCAAAGAAAACGAGATTGATTGATTGACTAAAAAAAAAAAAATTGGTGCTGGATTGGGAAAGGTGTTTGTTTGTGTGTGTGTTTGTGATTGTGGTGTTGATAGTGAGGTTTGGGGCTATTGGTGTTTGTGAATGTGGTGATGATATTGTTGATGATGATGATGTATGTGTGTGTGTGTGTGTGTGTGTGTGTGTGTGTGTGTGTGTGTGTGTGATGTATTGTATTTGTTTTTGATAGTGTTGATTTATTTATTATTATCATTATTATTATTATTATTATTATTATTATTATTATTATTATTATTATTATTATTATTAACATTATTATATTGTTACTATTTTTCCTTCTTTTTATTCTTTTACTTTCTTCCTCCTCTTTATTTTTATCGTTGCTTTATTTCTTCCTTTTCCTTTTCTTTTTTTCTAATTTTCATGGTTATATTTTTTTTTTCCTTTTTGATTAAATGTTCATCATAATCATCTCTAGTCTTCTTCCTCTATTTTTCTTCTTCGTCTTTTCTTTTTTTTCTTCTTTTTCTTCTTCGCCGCCGTCGTCGCCGCTGTCCTTCTTCTTCTTCTTCTTCTTCTTCTTCTTCTTCTTCTTCTTCTTTTTCTTATCGCTATTATTAATACTATTATTATTATTGTTGTTTTTATTGTGAGCGTTAGTTTCTATCACAACAACCCAACAGTGTATTTTGTATATTTTGTATCATGAGAGCTCTTATTTGGTATTTATTTTGATGTATTTATAGTGTTCTCTCTCTCTCTCTCTCTCTCTCTCTCTCTCTCTCTCCCTATTTTTTAGTGCATTCCTCCAGATAATGTACAATTTTTAACATGAAAGATGAGAAAGACGGTATAATTTTTAATAATCTCTCTCTCTCTCTCTCTCTCTCTCTCTCTCTCTCTCTCTCTCTCTCTCTCCCACAACGACGTAAGTACTCCCGCTACACAATTTCTGGGCGTGGGCTTCTTTCGCTCCCTCCTTCTCTCTCCCTCTCTCTCTCTCTCTCTAGTCTGGCGGGCGACTGTCGGGTACACAAGCCTCAATTAAGACGGGGCTGTGGGCTGAGGGCTGGGCTAGACTCCTCCCGTCCCTGCTACTGTGACTTGGCTAGGCTTGTCTGGGATTAGTTGGGCATGGTCGCCATTTCGTACGCACCATCAACGAGGGATAATATATATGCACATTGGAAGATTGAGTTGATGTACTGTATATGGAAAGATTTGTCAGAGTAACGATTGGTGTATTTTCCTTCACTATGTAACTAAATAACGGATGGTGAGAGGCTTACGGCTTTTGGTACTGTTCATAGGCCTTGTTGTGTGTCGTGAGGGAAAGGCTCTAATATCAATCTAGGCCGCTGTGAGAGGAGGTTGAAGGACTAGGACGTTATACACTCCTGGGCGCTTCTTCACGACTCCGTATCAGACTACAAAAGGTCCAGATTCTAGTACTGTTCATAGGGAGAGGCTTTAACATCGTACTGGACCGCTGTGAGAGGTTAAAGGGCTGCTATATTGTACACTCTCGGTCGCCTTTTCTTCACGAATTAATAGTCAAGTACCAAACGGCAAGATGTAGGTAATTTTTAGTACTGCTCATAGGCCCTATAGTGGTTCGTAAAGGAAAGGGCGTAATATCAAACTAGGTGGGTGTGAGGAAAGTTGATAAAAGTTCTGCAAGAAACAGCTCGCAACTAAATGCCAGACGGTGGGAGGGAGACATACCTATCCCTTAGTACTCTTAAGAGGCTCCATGATGCTTAATATAAAACCGGGTCACCGTAAGGAAACGTGGAAGATGCTGGTGTGTGTGTGTGTGTGTGTGTGTGTGTGTGTGTGTGTGTGTGTGTGTTACGCGCTGCTAAACGCTGCCACACCATTCCTATCACTCGTACACCAAATTGAAACAAGCATATCAGATGGGAGCAAAAATGTACCAGGTTAAGGAATTTATATACAACCTGAATGCATCCCCACATATTTACTTTTAACAGCACAAGAAAATTCGTACCAAAAAACATACCAACGTACTTAACACAGCCAAAAGCACCCAATTTGGTCCATAAGCTTTTATCTTGTTGGCTTTGGTTCTGCTGCAAGACCTCGGTGTTTGGAGTGGTGATGATGCTGGTCGGATGTCCTGTAAACTGCTGTGCTTGTAACTCGTGATTGCTGTGCTGTGCTGTGTGATGGTGTGTGGGTGGGTGGATGTAACGTTCTCATACTAGCTGGGAACACTCTGCCTCAAGGGTGGAGGGTGGGCGGTTGTATAATGTTATAGGCTTGAGTTGTGAAGGTGGAAGACATGTTAGGTTGGTTATTTACTATTGTTGTGAAGGTGGAAGACATGTTAGGTTGGTTATTTACTATTGTTTTTCTTTTAACTTGCTTTCCTTTTCATCGTGATTATTTTTATCGTTATCTTTTTCTCTCGCTGATTTGATTTCGTTCTTTTTTTAGGATTCCTTGTCCACATTTGATTTCCTAGTTTTTTTAATATATATTTTCTTGCTTTTTTTCTGTTTGCTGACGAAGGGCAAGTTAAGAATCGTGCTTTAGAGAGGTTAGGTAAGTTTGGTGAGGAGGTCAGACGCAAAGGGTTAGGGTAGGACAGGTTGGGTTATTAGTAAGATGGATATAAGTAGAGGGACAGGTTAGGTTTGGATAGGTTAGGTTCGAATAGTTTAGTGAGGAGGACAAAGGCATAGGTTTGGTTAGGTTAGGGTTACTTTGATGAAGAGGTTACAAGCAGATGTTTAGGGTGGGTTAGGTCAGGTTAGGTTAGTTTTGTTGGGAGGATGGAAGGGGAAGTACAGGTTAGGTTAGGTTAAGATAGTTTTGTAAGGAGGCTAGTAGAGTCTTTATTAGGTTAAGTAAATATACCCTTGTGAGGAGGCTAGTAGGGGCTTATGGTAGGTCAGGTTATGTTAGTTTTCTGAATAGCTTAACAGAAGAATGCTTAGAAGTAGGTTAGGTGAGAGAGAGAGAGAGAGAGAGAGAGAGAGAGAGAGAGAGAGAGAGAGAGAGAGAGAGAGAGAGAGTACAGGCAGGTAAAGGAATTCACTCATACGCTTAAGTTTGTTTATAGAGTAATTGGGGGAAGGGAAGAGGTGGAGAGAGAGAGAGAGAGAGAGAGAGAGAGAGAGAGAGAGAGAGAGAGAGAGAGAGAATATTGTGGGTGTGTGAGGGTGTGGGTGGTTACTTGAACGAACTGTATTGTAGGTGTGTGTGTGTGTGTGTGTGTGTGTGTGTGTGTGTGTGTGTGTGTGTGTGTGTGTGTGTGAACTTTTTGAATGAACACCTTTATGCTTTTCAGTAAAGTGTGTATGTGGTGGTGTTGATGTTAGTGTTGTTGTTGTTGTTGGTGGTGGTGGTGGAGGTGAAGGTGAAGTTGAGTGTTTGTAAAGGGTTCTAGTGCCCGGATACCATTTTATATTGTTGATAGTGGCTGTTATGGTTGTGTTTGGTGGTGGTGGTGGTTAAAATGGTGGCGAGTGAAGAGCTGCGGGTGGTTACATGGAGGAAGAGGAGGAGAAGAAAGAGGAGTGAAGGAAATAAAAAGTAATATAGATGTTGGTGCGTTTAACAGACGAAAAAGGAGGAGGAGGAGGAAGATGAGAAGTGAAAGAGGAAGAGGAGGAAGGGAAAGGAGTGAAGGGGATAAAATAAGAGTTGATGATGGTGGTTTTAAAAGACGAAAAGTAGTAGTAGTAGGAGGAGGAGGAGGAAGTAGTAGTAGTAGTAGTAGTAGTAGCAGCAGTAGTAGTAGTAGTAACAGTAGTAGTAGTAGTAGTAGTAGTAATAGAAGAAGCTCTGTTGGTCATACTTGGAACACTCATCTTGGTAATGTAACGTATGCCATTGAACTCAATCTTACGTGCGTTTTAAGGCTAGACAGAGTTACGTGGTAGTAGAGTAGTAGTAGTAGTAGTAGTAGTGGCAGTAGTAGTAGTAGTAGTAGTAGTAGAATAAGCTCTGTTGATCATACTTGGAACACTCATCTTCGTAAGGTAACGTATGGTATTAAACTCCATCTTACCTGGCTAGATAAGTGTACGTAGTAGTAGTAGTGGAGGCAGTATTGATAAGTGGCCGTTATCAGTGACGTGGAGAACTGCCGTGGAGATTCTGTGCGTCACGTTGTGCTCTAAACTTCTGAATCTTAATGGAAAGTAAATTATGTGACGTGTAGTTGGTATGTTTTTTAGGTCTGGAGAGTAAGGAGATAACTATTTTATTGTAATTTTCACACTGCGCAGTTCCTAACCAATTTAATTCAACCTCCAGATAATCACACTAGAATATAATTATGTACATTGAGTAGAAATTGCTTAAACACGTAAATACAGATAAATAGATAGATAGATAGATAGATAGAGAGAGAGAGAGAGAGAGAGAGAGAGAGAGAGAGAGAGAGAGAGAGAGAGAGAGAGAGAGAGAGAGAGAGAGAGAGAGAGAGAGAAAAGAAAGGAAGAAAAAGAAGAAAAAAAATGATGGAGAGAGAGAGAGAGAGAGAGAGAGAGAGAGAGAGAGAGAGAGAGAGAGAGAGAGAGATCAAGGCAGCAAGAAGTAGAGAATGGAACCGGATGAAGATGATGGTGGCACTCCACTTCATTTCTCTCACCTTCATTCTCTCTCTCTCTCTCTCTCTCTCTCTCTCTCTCTCTCTCTCTCTCTCTCTCTCTCTTTACTCACACTCACTCATCTATCTATCTATCTATCTATGCCTTGCCTACCTATCTATATCTATTTGTCTGCTTACCTATTTACCTACCTACCTCCCTGCTTGCCTGCCTGCTTGCCCCTATCACCCTTGCGTTTCCTTCATTTACCTCCCTCTCTTCTCCTTCCTCTTTATGATCTCCCTTTGTTCTCCCTTTGTTCTGCTTGCTGTTCCTCCATGTTGCAATTCTTTCTTCTTCTTCTTCTTCTTCTTCTTCTTCTTCCTCCCCTCCCCCCCCCCCTCTCTTGCATCCATACCGTCTCATCCACTGCCTTAGTATATACGTGTGTTTGGTGAGCTTACGACACGGATGAAAGTAAAACCACCTACTTTTTCCTCCTCCTCCTCCTCCTCCTCCTCCTCCAGAAGTCAGCACTGCAGGCATCCGCTTAAGTGGCTCAGCATTAAACATTCAAGTCGAGGAGGTGACGATCTGGAAAGGAGGGGGTGGAGGAGAAGTGGTAGAGAAGGGAAAGGGAGACGGAGATAAATTGAAGGGAGGAAATTTTGATAGAGGAAAGTAGGGAAAAGAGAGAGAGGGTGAGGAGGAAAGAGAATGGAAGGGAAGGGAAGACGGGGATTGAGAGGGAAGGGAGGGGGTAGGAGAGGCAGAGGGAAGTACGGTATATGGAAAGGAAGATAAGGAGACGGAGAGATAAGTGGAAGGAAGGAAGCTTGGGTAGAGAAGGGAATAGAAAGTTGAAGGGAAAGGAAGAGGAGGAAGAGGAATAGAAGGGAAGGGAGAGGGTAAAGGGACGCAGAGGGAAGTATTTAAAGGAAGATAAGGAGAGACGGAGAGATTAGTGGAAGGAAGGAAGCTTGGGTAGAGAAGGGAATAGAAAGTTGGAGGGAAAGGGAAAGGAAGAAAAGGAATAGAAGGGAAGGGACGAGAGTGAGAGAGAGGGGGTATAGGGGGGAGAAGGTGTGTGTGCCGCTGTTATGCTGAGGGTGAGAAATTCTTGCGCGAAGTCAAGGAAACAGTCGTGGCGGGTAACATCTTCCCTGCATGCGGCGGCCGGGGGTGGGGGAGAGAGAGAGAGAGAGAAGAGAAAGTTGGGAGAGGGAAGAGGCGGTGTCTGTAGGTGTGCATTGAACGTAATAATCCTCGCTATTTCGAACACTTTCACTGAACACTTTGCCGGAGGTGCGCCATTGTGGGATTTTTTTATTTTCTTTTTATTTTGTGTGTGTGCCCTCGAGTTGCCTCCTCCTCTGTATAAAAAAGCAACCTGAAATTTGATTAGAGCTTCCATATGATGATAAAGAATAGATAGATAAAGATAGATAGATAGAGATAGAGGTATAAGCGGACAAACCCATTCTAAGACATTACCATTTTTTTTACACATCAATCACATTAAAAAAAAGGGAAAACAAGAGTCACCACCACGTTACAATAATCACCACAATCACCACCACCACATAACCTCTCCCTGTCCACCACCCAACAGACCCAAGCAATTCTCTCGGGAGGAGAGGAGTCTTGGAGGGGTCAACTAGAGATATACTAGTACACACAGTTTACTTATAAGGGCTTCAACTTACTCCCTAGTCAAGTTTACCGTAGTCTTGGAGGAGTTAACAAGAGATATACGAGTACACACAGTTTACCTATGTATCATGAGGGCTTCAACTTACTCCCTAGTCAAGTTTACCGTAGTCTTGAAGGAGTTAACAAGAGATATACGAGTACACAGTTTACCTATGTATCATGAGGGCTTCAACTTACTCCCTAGTCAAGTTTACCGTAGTCTTGGAGGAGTCAACTAGCTATATACTTATGCACGAGTACACACGGTTTCCCTTGCTATCACAGGGCTGGCGGTGAACCCTCAAAAGTCAGTCACCAGGAACGCCTCTCGTCCTGCCCGCTGCGATCTCTTTGTTGTCATGTAACGTGCTAGTTTTTAGGTCGCTGTGAGTTCCCAGTCCGTCTACCGAGTCACCGCTGGGCACAGGCATTAACAGGGCGATGCCTTGGGTCTGTGCTGGCCTTGTTGTAACCTTCCTGAACCCTAGAGGCAGGCTTGAGATATGTGCTGGAATTACAAGACACTTTGTCATATCACATCAGGTATTTCTAAAGGTCGAAGAGGGGATCAATCGGGTTCTAATGAGTGTTTCTTTAGGTTCATGGTATAGAAGAAGGGTCATAAAACTACCCCTGGAATGCCCACAGCTCCTACGAAAGCCTTGTCAACTATGTGTTCTTGGGCGGCGAAGTGTCTCATAATACCACCCATAATGTTTCTCTGGCTTGGAATACAGTCTTGATACAGGACATGGGAAACGAGAGTCACGAGGGGTGAGACGTGTTAGACTATTACAAGGGCGATGAAGGAGTGGAAATGAATAAGGAAAGGTAACGGGAAGGAAGTTTCAGACAATGCATCTCTTACATTACCTCAAAGAATATCTATGTATCTTAGCTGCGACTTTACACAGAGAGGCCGAGACATGTTAAACCATCACAAGGGAGCTAGACTCGTACTGGCGAATAAGGGACCAGCCAGGGAGAGACATGGAGGAGAAGGGAAGGTTCAGACGAGGCACTTTT